>NC_045455.1:24793566-24974378 GCF_002776525.5 Piliocolobus tephrosceles | reverse complement strand
AATAATAATAATAATAATAATAATAATAATAATAATAATAATAATAATAATAATTTGTGGTCAATTGAAAATATATTTGTTTATGTTGGAAACACTAAAAAACATAGATCACCCATATTATGTTTCAAGATAACAACAAATTGTGTTCAATGATGACAGTAAAACGGAGTGAGTTACGGTATGCACTTTTGATCCGCTCATAAAACATAGTATGCTTGAGACAGCACTGTACTGAATGACCCTAAACCTGTAAATACACTAGTTAGATAACCAAGGTATTGTTTTCCCATTATCATGCAGTATCAAAAAGTTTTATGGATGATATTTAGGATTCCTGAAATTTAAGGCACAAGCTTAGATCAGGCTTATAATCCTGGTGCTCTAACCTTACACTCTTAGCACATAATCTAGAGTCTAGATATTGCTATTATGAAAGTTCATTACACCATACAATGGGCTTCTTAATTTTGAACAGTTGTAAAATTAATTTCTAGGAAAAATATCTATTCCAATTTTGACTTTTGCCCTTATTTTTATTTTGTCATGTAAACATTGATGGAATTCAGCTTATTAAACATTAAGAAACTTTTTTTTAGTATATGACTTCAAATCTATAATGTATCTAGAACCTTATCATTAGTGAAAAGAAGATTGCTAAATATAAGATTTAAGTTTAATAAATTGCCTGGTAATTTTATAATAAAGCTTCGATATAGCATGTTCTCAAGTCATGAGGGATGTTTAGCCTTGTAAGTTTTTCTTGATGGGTTGAAAGATTAGACTAGTTTAGTGCTAAAACCTTACCAACTCCATGATGTTATTATTTCTCCTCAGATTACTTCAGACTGAAACTGTTAGTAATCATTTCAACCTCTGCTTTTTTTTCCAAAACCCTGTGCTAGGATACCTTATACATGAATTTAACTGTCATGCTTAAACTCTGTAAACTTTTGGATTATGTCTAATTCATCTTTTTGCCCTCTTAGAGCACTCAGTACAATCCTTTAAACTCTCTCCTGCCCATCCCTTTTCACATACACATGCAAAGAGAAAGGCAAAGAATGAGTGAGATTCTGCTGCCAATTACTGGTGAGTTATATTTTCTCTGAATCACTGGATACTTGATTGTGATAAAACTCCAAGTTTCGGCTTCTTCTGCTGCACACTTACATATGTTTCTGGACCTGTCATGACGTGTGGCTTCTCTTCTGGTGGTCTATCTCTGTGTGTTAGATGTTATTCCACAACCTATTCTATAAATTAAACTATAGAAATTCTATAGACTATTCCATAGTCTGCTAGAATTTTTCTAACACATCATAATATGTTACACAAAAAAATACTCCCACTACACATGCTAATCAGATGTACAGCCCTTCAATGACTGTATAGGTCATCAGAGCCAACAATTTAGGTATGTTAGTAGGGTCAAAGTGCCTGCCTCCATATAGTTGTCAAATGAAATGCTATGATTAGAAACATCCTGTAGACATCTGTACAATGCAATAACGAAGGAATGAACCTATGTGGGATGAAGATATTTGGTACTCGTATTTTTCTAAGTTGAAAATCATGAGGTCATGGCTTATTCACTACCGAATACTGAATGGAGGAAAGTGAATAACTCAGCACATTTAGGTTTGCATGTGAAGTGCTTAACTCCAGGAACACTAAATTGTAGAAGCAACTCATTACAGAGACAGCATTTTTAAGGTTTCTTAGGTCAAACAATTCTAGCCCTTTGATAAATAAGGAGCAAATGGGATCTTCTAAAAGAAGAAATGGGAAGATGAATAAGGCAACTACTATTTGTCAAGCTTACCTTATATGCTAGGCATCATGTTAGTTTCAACCCTGTGTCTTAAAACCAGATTATTACAACCAGATGGTCCTCAGACACACATATTAACCCTATCATGGGGTAGCACACAGACAGCAGGGACTGGTTTAGATTTCTTCCAGCTTATTAATGTAATTTTTCTTTTCTTTTGAAGCAAGTATTCCAGTTTGGAATTGTTCTCTTGCCTTTCACAGTTATTGAAACTTCAGTTTGCATTCATCCCTCAGTGATCACTTAGCCTATCTTTCCATGTCGCCAAGTGAGAGACCCTGCACTCAACTGCAATTCTGTGAAGCCATTTGACCTCTGTATAATCAGGTGGAATACGTTACGCTTTGGTAACAACTCTCAAATTCACAGCAGCTTATCTCAACCAGAATTTTTTCCTCTCATAATACAGGCCCAGCAGGAGCTAAGAGTGGAGCACAGAATCACTTGGGGACCCAGCAGGACACAGACCTTCTACCTCCATAGAAGCTTCCATGAACACTGCAGCAGAAGAAGAGAGGGCTGGGTGGTATTATGGCAATTAAGTGCTCCCATCTAAAGCTAGACATATTCCTCTGCTAACATCTCACAGGACCAGCCAGTCAATGGTTATGTCTGGGTTCAAGGAGAGTAAGGAAGTGCAATCCTGCCTTAACTCATAAGGAGGAGTCCTCAATTGCCTTGCTCTACATTACACAGCCATTGAAACCACCAGTGAGCCTACCCTCCAACACACACACAGACATGCCTACCCTCTTCCTGCTTCTCCTTTCCTTCTCAACTCAGGGATAAAGAATCAGATGTATGTTACATATGATTGTCTCACTTCTCACAAAAGACCATGAGGGCCAGGAGGGGTGGCTGACACTTGTAATCCAGCACTTTGGCAGGCCGAGGTGGGCAGATCGCTTGAACTCAGGAGTTTGAGATCAGCCTGGGCAACATGGCAAAACCCTGTCTCTACAAAACATTAACCGGATTTGGTGACAAATGCCTGTAGTCCCAGCTTTTGTGGGTTACAAAACATTAACCGGGTTTGGTGACGAGTGCCTGTAGTCCCAGCTTTTGTGGGTGCTGGGGCCAGAGGATTGCTTGAGCCTGGGAGGTCAGGGCTGCTGTGAGCCAAGATCATGTCACTGCACTCCAGCCTGTGTAACAAAGTGAGACCCTGTATCAAAAAATAAAAGGCCATGACGTAGGTATTAATAATCTGCACTTCACAAGTGACAGAACTGAGACTTGTAGGGCTCCAGCGCCTTACACGTCATTGTGCCCATTATGGGGCTCAGCCTTTGACCCTAGATCTGTTTGGACTTAAAATCTTCAGTGAGTATCCGATTTCTGTAAGAAAATTTTTAAATTCTTCAATAAGCTAAGCAGAGTCCTCCAAAATTGGCTTTTCCATCACTCTCATGAGTTAGTTTTTATTGCCCTCAGCCTTCAAGCCCTATTATACTACCATAAGATTTCTTTGGGCTTCATTTCCCTTTTTCTTTCTTTTTTCTTTTCTTTTTTCTTTTGACAGAATCTCACCTTGTCCCCAGGCGGGAGTACAGTGGTGCGATCTCGCCTCACGGCAAATTCCACCTTCCGGATTCAGCCATTCTCCTGCCTCAGCCTCTGGAGTAGCTGGGACTATAGGCGCCCGTCACCACGCCCAGCTAATTTTTGTATTTTTAGTAGAGACAGGGTTTCACCGTGTTAGCCAGGATGGTCTCGATCTCCTGACCTTGTGATCTGCCCACCTCAGCCTCCCAAAGTGCTGGGATTACAGGCGTGAGCCACCGCACCTGGCCTGGGCTTAATTTATTTATGCCTTTGGTCATATGGCAACTCCCCTTTTTGACTCTCCTTGTCAAGTCTTCCTGACAAACACTAATCTGATTTTACGTCGCAGTTCATTAATTCATGCCTTCTAGGAAGGCTTTTCTAATTATCACTCTTACACAAAAGTTTAATCAGTTATCTCTTCATTTTATTCCCATTGTACCCTGCACACACTTTTATGGAACAAATGTTTGTCGTATTTACTGTCTTTGTATGTCACTTTTATACTCAAGGTGCCTTGGGGGTACCTCTTCTTCATTTTTATAACTGAGCATCTGTGTGTCTGTGTTGGTGATTAAGACATGGGCTTTTATCGAATGTTGAATGAACACAGAATACACATGTAGCAGTGCCTTCAGGCATGTACTCTGGAGCTAGACAGTCTTAATTGAAATCCTGCTTCTACCATTGCCATTGTCTGATATTGTTCAAATTAATTTCTTTGTGTTTCAGTTTTTCCTCAGTAAAAGTAAGGTAATATGATCTTTCCATTGTTGTGTCGGTGTTATTTTCAGGATTAAAGAGAGCATAATAAGGGTTTTAAGGGAGTAATTGTTAACAATCAACACCTCTATCCAGTTATTCGGTGCTATTATAAATCTACGTCTTTAGATCAGACCTAAAAACGTAATTGCAAATGGCAATAGGTCTGATCAATAGGTAAAAGTTGCAGAGAACTGGATAGATAATTATAATTATATTGCTCAATTAATGCATTCAGAAGTAAATATATAAGTTAAATGACAAACTTATACTAAAAATACAATTTGGGCCCACAGATTGGATGGTTCAAATCATTTTTTTTTTCTGGTTTGCTCTCTGTTCGTGTGGAAGTCATTCCTTTTGTAGTAGAATGTATCCCAATACTAACAGATATGAAAGAGTTAAACCAAAACCCTTGAACTATAAGGTTAAGAACTTAGAATTTTCTCCCCATTCACTGACGCTGTAGACAGGAAACAGTCATAAAAGAAAGGAAAAGTGCTTGAGTAATGGAAGAAAGTTATTTGGCCTGGAACATATCATTTGTTTTTTCCTGTCTAACATTAGGGTGTTCTTTTAAAAAAAATGTTTCCAAGGAACAGCAGAAGCTTTCATAGATATTTGCAGGCATTCTAGGGAACTTGAAGAAAGTCACTTGAGAGTTTACTTCCTGTAGTTTCTGCATTATGTGAGTTGCTTAACAGCATTTACGAATACAAATAAAAATAAGAAGAACAGATATAAATATATATTTGTCTATACATCTAAGAAAGAAAGCTTGTTACATAAGACTAAATTTGGGGTAACCAAAGAAAGGAAAAAAGAAAAATTTTCTATCCAAGGCATAAGAATATGGACCAGGCAATGATTCAAAAGCAAAGAGAAGGCTTTAAAAAAGAGTGAAGAAGCAAATGAGATAAGGACAGACCTGCCACTCATGTTTCTCGGAAATATTTCCCCAATCCACAGGTAGGTTGGTGATTAATATCAGAATCACATTTTAGTAATAACTATGTATTAGCCAGAACATAAATGTGAGTGTGAGGACTTAGGTTAGCCATTGCCAAGCTGTCAGTCTATGAAACTCATCATAGATTTTGATAAGTTTGCATTTAATAACTTTTTTCAGTGTAACATGACAAAACTCTTTCTTAGATCATTAAAGGTAGGTTTTAAACTATGACAACCAGAGTTAAGTGTGTTCAATAGCTATGCTTTACAGTTTGGTTTCTAGTAGGGACCAAATTTTACACTCTGAACACCTAGTTTTAGGACAGCTAGAATTTTTGGTTTGGTACCTACCCTAACATTGCATACAATAGAATTTCTTTCTTGAAATAAATGAGTATGTGAATTTAAACATGTGAAAAGAATATGGGAACAGTAATCAATTTACTTCACATATATCACTTATTTGAGGTAACAGGAGAAATTTAAAATAATTATTTTGACACAAATTGTTCAATGCAACGAAAATAGCAGGGCTATGGATGTGGCCATTGCTTGTATAATATTTCTTTGTTTTATTACCCAGGATCCATTGATGTGTACTAGAGATAAAATTTCCCCATCTGTTTATGTCAACAAACATAGTGCAGAAAACATAGCGCAGAATATATATAATTTTATATATATATACATATATATTTTGTCTCATTCTCATCAAGTATGATGATTCTTGAAGTTCTTGAGTCACTGGCATGCTACGGGTGACACTTTTGTGCATATGTCCTGTGAGCAAATGCTCCAGGTAGAGAAACCCTCTTAACTGTGAGAGAACTGTACAAATTATGATAACAAAACTTTATTTAATGATTTCTTTTTTAAAACATATATTTTGAGAGCAACTACCGAAACCTATCATCTCGTAGCTGTGTTTCTCTTAATTAATGAGAAAACTTATTACAGCAAAAATTTTTAAGTTACAAAATCAGGGAAAATATCATCCAGTTCTCTGCCTTTTGATTTGACTTACTTATCTCTTAAGTTCAAATAGTTATTGAAATTGGATTCAGTATATGTCACTCAAACATTTACTGTTTTAAACCTCTGGCCTTACTGAAAGATTTCCAAAAGGCAATTCGGATTTCCACTACTCTACGACTAAAGTCTCTCCAGTGAAATATGAAATGAGGATCTGTAGAGATACAAAATTCATTTTATTATAAATTAAATATTTCATGGGCTGCTCACGACTAAATTGAACTAAATCTTATCTAATTTTTCTGTGTAGTCTAACAAACTAGACTTTAACAAATGATCAAAATGTCTTGCTAAAGAATTTGAAGAGTTTAAAACACAAATGAAAGAAATTGATAAACATATTTAGTATCAAATTTAAAATCTCCCTTTGGTATTCAGTTTTCCTAAAATAAATCGTATCGTTAAAATTATAATTTTCATGTGTACAAGCCAGAAGGCAATTCTTGCTTAAAGATCACAAAGTTTAACAAAATCCATTGAATCTATTTAGGTTTTCATGCTTTGTAAGCATTCTAGAGATTATTCCTTTTATTTCATAAATTATAGATATAGGTGGATTTTTAAGTGCTTTTTTTCTTTCTTCTCTGTTTAATGAAAATCAGGAAATGTAGAATGTGCCATAATGAAATCCTTCATTTGGGGGGGAAAAAGCTAAATCTAATATGGCTTGATCCATTTGAGGAATTTGCATTGGAATGATGAATTACTATGTTAAATAAATTCTGGATTTTATAGCTATAGGCTCTTATATAATGATAGAAAATACTTTAGGAAATCTGTCACCTTCAAATGCATTTAAACGTTTATGGATGCTACTCCTAAGAGAATGATTCAAACATTTTTAAATAAAGATGTACCTAACACTTCAATAGCATGAATAGAATCCGAATTTATGAGATAGGATTCTAAAGATTGCATTGGATTATAAAGAAATGCCCACTTACTCATTTCCTTAAACATTGGCAACATTTTTAAATGGCAATTCCAATTATATATAAAACCTTTCCTGGCTTTTGAAATCATATATGATATCACAATCATCCAATTTCCAATAGGACATTGTATTTCTTTCACATACCTCTCACTTAACATTGTGATATGTGCTTACGTGTGTATCTGTCTCATCTGGTCTTAGGTATTATATTGCACCTCCTCAAACATGAGGAGTAACATTTATCTTTTTTTATACCTCGCGGTGTGGGGCAGTGTCCTACCTTCAGCGAATGCTCAATAACTTTTTCTAGCATCAAAGACTGGTGGAAAAAATTATCGAAATTCTGACTGCTTCCCTGGAGAAAATGGAATGTAACTCCCTGGTAATAATCCTCCACATCTAAAGTAAGAATTGAAGGAAAATAACTATTCGACTAGAAGGAACCCATACAGATAGAAAAGCCCTGTCATTCACCTCCAGAAGTGCTGTGTGTGTGCCTGTGTATGTATGTGTGTGTGTGTGTGTGTGTGTGTGTGTGTGTGTGTGTGTGTGTGTCCCACTCAACTAAGGAGTCTTTTTTATTCAAAATACAAATAACCACTCTCCCCACCCCATGGTTCTTTGTATTTTGACAAGATGAGGAAGGCTAGTGGTGAAAAATCAGAGTGTGTGTATTTTGAAAAAGTTCCTTGAATGAGTCTAAAGTCCATTACTTCTTCCCTTTGTCCTAGAAATTTGACATATTACTAAATAATTAATAATACGAGAATACTAATATGTCTCCTATTAAGAACTAATTGAATGCAGATTGTCTAGAAGTAATCCAGTTTTCCTGTGGATTCTTGTGACCTTGGTCAACAGTGTAAACCTTCAGTGTATACTAATGGAGTTACATCCTTGACACATACATTGATAGAATATACAAACATACACTATTAGAGTGGCATGTAGCATTTGTAATCCTCATCTATCAAGGTCCTCATGGCTATATACAAGGTAAATCCATTGGAGCAGATATGGTAAAAACTCAGAGGAGAAGCACCCAAGTATTACAATATGAATGAAATCAAATATAAAAATATTAAAATATTTTGATTTAAACATTAAAAAAGTTTAAGAATGCAAAGAAAACTATATGACCCCAAGAACAATGTTAAAATAAAGGTGACACAAACTTTGATTCAAATATGAATGAGATTTTTGTCAGATTATCCCACCAACTGGCATACTTAAAAATTCATGTTTAATTTCAAAACTCTTTTCAGTTTTTGTGACTGTACAATATCTGTTCAAGATACTTATGTTAACAAGTCAGTCAGTCAGTCAAATAAATAGTCAAAAACACAGAAAAGAATTTGAATATATTGACATATTGATTAACTGCAGCTCCACAGAGACTATGCTAGGTGCTTTGAAATGTCATGTTTCATGTAATCCTACCAACAAGTTAAACAAGCCCATTCTCTAGATGAGAAAACTATGGATCCAGGGAGTTGAAATACAGATGCACAATTTCATTGACCTAATAGCAACAGACTCAAAATTGAAAACCAAGTATGAATGCTCTAAAATTTGTATTCTTTTCACTATTACTATATATCAAGGATTTGCATGTATGGTCCATAGGCCAAATCTAGACTGCTTTACCCTGTGAACTAAGAATGGTCTTACATTTTTAAATAACTTTTTAAAAATACAAAAGAATGCTATTCCCTGACACACTGAAATTCAGATTTTAATGTCCACAAATAAAGCTTTATTGAAACACAACTACAACCATTCATTTAAGTCTTGCTTCTGATTGTTTTTGTTTTTTGTTTTTTTGAGACCCGAGTCTCCCCCTGTTGCCCAGGCTGGAGTACAGCAGCGCAATCTCGGCTCACTGCAGCCTCCACCTCCTGGGTTCAAGCAATTCTCCTGCTTCAGCCTCCCAAGTAGCTGGGACTACAGGCGTGTGCCATCATGCCTGGCTAATTTTTGTATTTTTAGTAAAGATGGGGTTTAACCATGTTGGCCAGGCTGGTCTCGAACTCCTGACCTCTGGTGATCCACCCACCTCAGTCCCCCAAAGTGCTGGGATTACAGGCATGAGCCACCACGCCCAGCCACCTCTGGCTGTTTTCATGCTACAGCATTGGAGTTGAATAGTTGCAACCGAGATTGCATGGCCTACAAAGCTGTAAGTATTCATGATCTGGCTCCTCACAGAAAAAGTTTGCAGACCCCAGGTATATATTTTTACTTCCCCATTAATGCACGCTTGTGGTCATAGATGTGGTCTAAACGCAAAGTATATCCACACACACACAAAAGACCACTGATGTTGTCTAAACACAAAGTGTATCCACACACACACAAAAGACAATTTTATTCCAAAGCTACTGATGAGTAATACTTTTAAAGAACAATAATGCATCAGAAGGACAACTCATCCTGCCTTTTCCTTTCCACACAATTTAGAGTTCATTGGCTTGAAAGCTTCCTTGAAGGCTTGCAGCACTTAATACATGCATGTATTAAATCTCTCAAGTTTACTTGGCCTGAGTGTTGTGTAAGAGATCTTGGAAGCAACTTATCACAGAAGAATTTGTCACTGATTAACTCTTTTTCAGATGTGTTGTGGAGCAGTAAAGTGAAGTCAAGGGTGATAATGCTGACAGGGTATTTACCAAGTGGTGGAGAATCAGCCAGCTGGTGATAAAAGGATTTGTAGTCTCTGCCACATCATGCCCTTTTCTGAAGCCCAATCCTATACCCCACCCCACCGCACCCCAGCAACCAGTTTCTGTGGAGTCTAAAGCTTATAAAATTTGAAGGACCCTCTTTAAGAAAAAGAAGATAAAACTACAAATACAAAATTAGACATATGGTCTTGGAGGAGCTCGGGCAATTGAGGGATCCTGAGATTTAAACTTCATTCGTTTCAGGAGAATAAACTTTTACCCCTGCAGAAAAGAGAGAGGGTGGAGGCACCATAGACAGGGAGTGGCCATATTCGTCCACATGCTAGCCAGGCACAAACGTCAATTTAATAGATTCCATTGTAAAGCAGAGTTTGCGTATTTCAGTAGCATCCCGAATTAGGAAAGCACATTTCATATAACTTCAATGTCTTCAGCAAGTAAAGTCCTAATAGACTTTTTTAAAAATTTTCTAAAAAAAAAAAAAAAAAAAAAAAAAAATCCAGCTGAGGAAAAAACAGCTATACTAGCTCACAAAACAGATGGCTGCAGAAGTGTAATTCTTCCCAGTTTCACTTCAGTCCACTCCTGCTCTGCTTTCTTCTAGTTCTTTTTGAGGTTTAAACTCAAAACCACAAACTAAAGCAGCTGCACGCTCTCTTCTGGCCTCACAGTGTGTACAAAGCTTCAGAGAAGCAGCTGTCTCTGGACAGCCCGACTCCCTTCGCCCACTTCAGAACAAGTGCCAGTAATTCCGTGAACATTTCCTATCCTCTTTTCTCTACCCACTTCCTGATTTTTTCCTTCACTTTCTTCACCTTTGATTCCAGGTTTCTTCCAAACACAAAAAGGTTTCATTTTTTGTGGGAAGTAGTTGACTAGACACTAAGGGCTGAAGCCAGAATCAAATAGGAAAGAAGGGACCAGATGGTGTGGAAGTAAGAATTAGTCCTAGGTCTGGGTGGAAGCCAGATCTGAAAAAGCAATGGAGTTGGAAGGTCTGAAGTAAAAGACCCCAGTGACGATCCTGCTGACTGAGGTGGTCACTGTTACCACCAGGAAAGAAGATGAAGGGTTTCTGCTGCCTACATGCCTTTGAGTGAAGCAAATGCTTTCAAATGTCAAAGGGAAGCATGGGATAAAGGAAAGATGCAAGCTGAAGACTTGACGAGGATTCGGCCTGAGTACCACTCTATTACCAGCTATGTAAGCTCTCAAAAATCAGTTCTTGTAAAGTTGGTAGATTATTGGTAATTATTCCTCCCAGAGATAAATGTTGTCAATAAGAAGTGAGACAAAGGGTTTGGAGGGCTCAGGGCCATTCCTGGTATAATGATATTCGAGGACATTAGGTACCACAGCTTTCAGAATGCTACCTTTCCTTAGGAACCTCTCCAACCAGTTACCTGGCATTCCCAAGCTTTCCGATTTACTTCCTGAACGCAGTCCTAAACACCTACCCAAGGTCATGCTAGAGACCCGCCCTGCCTCTCAGGATTCTGATCTGTGCTGAGTATCTTCCATTTGCACCCCGATTTAGACCTTTTCTTGACTCCTTCCACCCTGCTCAGCGCTCTGCTGGCCGCATTCCCTTGCTTGTTGAGTTCACCACACTAGTCAGCATCAGCAGGAGATGGAGAGTGAGAGGGTGTTTACTCCCCCAGCAACCTTACTGCTCAGAACTATTCCTCTGTAACCACGGCTCCTCATGGGCAAAGCCTCTTGGGCTGCTCCAGGTCTGTCTGGGCTCCAGAAGTGACTCTATTTCCTCCTTTAGTCCCTTCGACTGCTTCACCTGCTATTCTTTGGACACCTCCCTCGATACCCATTTTTGTTCTCTCAAGCAGTCCCTTCATTGCTGCCTACAACTTTTAAACATAGTCCCTGCCTTAAATTACCTGCATTTGAACCATCAACTAAATTCCTCTAATTGGAACCCAGAGTTTTGATTGTCATCTATAGTTAGTAATATGGTATTTGGGGAAATGTGTTCATAAATAAGTTAGTTTGTAGCAAGCTAACCAATCACTGTTGACCAGGAACTGTTCCTTTCTTTCTCCAAGTCAAGATTTTCAGAAACAAACAGAGAGACAAAAGTCCACACATCCAACCAGAAAGGAGTCTAGAGGAAAGAGAAAGGACACCCTTTTAAGGAGTCAAACCCCCAGAGATTTTCACTGAGGTCACAGATGTTCCAGGCACATCCTACTGTCTTAGAAAAATGTATCTTGCAGGAAAACAAGTTATATTTTTTTATTCAATGGCATAATAACATATAACCTGCTTAGTTATATATGATATGTGAAAAATAATCTGTCTTTCACTGGCTTCACTATATAGAATCACTACATGTTTGGTTTTTCAGAAAATTCAATTTACCCTTCAATGAGATGGAATTATTTTAAATTTCACAGATGTGAAAATACTTAAAATATTAACATTATCAAACCTCATCTGAAAACTCATTTTTATGAAAAGGAGGACTTTGATAACCATAATTCTTACATTTTCATACATACTAGGAAACAAGAAATGTTAAAAAGGTAAAAGAAAAGACATGCTCACAGAATTACAGTTTATAATATCCAGGAGTGAGTCTAACATAACAAAAAGATCAAGAATGTAGTGAAGTTCTATTATCATCTCTCTCATGATACTAAACATGGCAAGCAATTTTATATTCAAAAAAGTTTGCAATTTCCAAAGCCATAATTAATAAGCAGGCTGTTTGTAGCTGCTAAGAATGCCAAAAATCCTATTTCAAGATTCAGATTCGGAAGAGGAGAAAGGATTTTGCTCTTGACAAAGGGTCTTAATTTAGTTATCTTTCCCATTCAAATACTTCCTTTGTCAACCTCGTCCAGTAATCTAATCTAAGTATACGTTGGCAGGCTTCCCTTGTGCTTTTGTGTGCATTTCAGACATCAACAGGGAGGAGAGAAGGAAGAGCCAGTATACATGCAAAGCCACCAGTCCAATGTCAAGTAAAACAAGAAACACTGAGACTTCCAGAGAAGAGGTCATGCTTCAGTTGAGGCCACTGCACAATTCTAGTGGGCACCAATAGACATGACAGCCCTGGATCTGAGAGCAGCTTTGTACAGCATTCCCTGCAGTACTTCCATGCAGAAATGCAGGCTGTGCACAGTCATGCTGACCACCTAATTGAGGAGAGAACAATGATGTCATCAAGAACGTCAATACATTTTCTTGTAGGACAATGTCTGGAGAAATCGGAATCAGGGAAGATGAAAGAGGTTCTTTTCTTATGCATAGAGTAGAACAAACAGGAAAACAACACGTAGTAGTGTCCACTGTTGCTCAGGCCCAGTTCTTTCCCTTGTTTGAAAACTACAACTAACTACATTTTTGCTTGCATATACAGTATATGCACTCTAACCATGAGATCTGAATTGAATTGAATACTTTTGGTTGTAAAACTACTATGGACTTTCTGTCTTTTCCGTATGTCCCTGTTTATGCCTGTATGACATTTCAATGCTAAATTAAGAATTATGGCATAATGTTTTGCTAATTTTCTAGATGTCCAATTAAACCAAATAGTTATCACTATGGGTTACAAATGTTGATGTATTATAACACAGAGATTGTAAAATAACATTCTTTCCAGTCCATTGACAGGGTTTGTACAGTTTTAACAATTAAGTCTTCATTTAAAAATTGAGGGATGTCATTGTGGAAAGTAGTGTGGTGATTCCTCTAAGAAGTAAAAACGGAACTATCATTTTACTCAGCAATCCCATTACTGAGTATATAGCCAAAGGAATATAAATTATTCTACCATGAAGACACATGCATGTGAGTGTTCATTGCAGCACTATTCACAAGAGCAAAGGCATGGAATCAACACAAATGCCATCAATGACAGATTGGATAAAGAAAATGTGGTACATATACACCATGGAATACTATGCAGCCATGAAAAAGAATGAGATTATGCCTTTTACAGGAACATGGATGGAGCTGGAGGCCATTTTCCTGAGAAAGCTAATGCAGGAACAGAAAATCAAATACCACATATTCTCACACATAAGTGGGAGCTAAATGAGAACTCATGGTCCCAAAGAGAAGAACAAAAGACACTGGGGCCTACTTGAGGGTGGAAGGTGTGAAGAGAGAGAGGTGTTGAAAAAGTAACTGCTGAGTACCAGGCTGAGTACCTGGGTGACAAAATAATCCATACAACAAACTCCTGTAACATGAGTTTACCTATATTACAAACCTTCACATGTATCCCTGAACCTAAAATAAAAGTTAAAATTAAAAAGTCAAAAACAGGCCAAAAAAATGAAAAAAAGCTCAACATTGCTGATCATTAGAGAAATGCAAATAAAAACCACAATAAGATACCATCTCACACCAGTCAGAACGGTGCTTATTAAAAAGTCACGAAACAATAGATGCTGGCGAGGCTGTGGAGAAATAGGAACACGTTTACACTGTTGGTAGGAATGGTCAACCATTGTGGAAGACAGTGTGGCAATTCCTCAAGAATTTAACCAGAAATACCATTTGACCCATCAATCACATTACTTGGTATATACTCAAAGGAATATAAGTCTTTCTACTATAAAGACACATGCACATGTATGTTTATTGCGGCACTATTTACAATAGCAAAGACATGGAACCAGCCCAAATGGTCCATCAATGATAGATTAGATAAAGAAAATGTGCTGTATATACACCATGGAATACTATGCAGCCATAAAAAGGAATGAATCACGTCCTTTGTGGGGACTTGGATGAAGATGGAAGCCATCATTCTCAGCAAACTAACACAGGAACAAAAAACCAAAAACTGCATGTTCTCACACATAAGTGGGAGTTGAACAATGAGAACACATGGTCACAAGGAGGGGAACAGCACACACTGGGTCCGTGAGGGTGGGAGGAGAGGAGGGAGAGCATCAGGACAAACAGCTGATGCATGCTGGACTTAAAACCTAGATGAAGGGTTAATAGGTGCAGCAAACCACCATGGCATGTGTATACCTGTGTAACAAACCCGCACGTTCTGCACATGTATCCTGGAACTTACAGTAAAACAAAGATTTTTAAATAAGACAGGAAAAAAAAAAAGAAATAATACACAATGGAGGGATGTCAAATAATTTAAATTTCAGAGTTTTTATAAAATCAGATCTCACAACACAGGGTCTCCCTTCTTCTAAGACAGTAATCAGCTTGAGAAAGGTGGAAGCCAGCATTCCCTCTTCTTGAAAGCTCCCTTTGTTTTGAGGGGCACCACACCTTCTTTGTTTTCTTCTTGATTCACTGGTGGTCCTTCTCCCATCATTTTGCCAACCTCCTCCAACTTTAAATGTTGTTATTCCTCAGGACTCTGTTCTAGGTCCTGAAGAAGGTTCTTTAGGTTTTTTGTTTGTTTGTTTGTTTGAGATAGAATTTCGCCCTTGTTGCCTAAGCTAGAGTGCAATGGCGGGATCTCAACTCACTACCAACTCCGCCTCCAGGGTTCAAGCAATTCTCCTGCCTCCGCCTCCCAAGTAACTGGGATTACAGGTGCCCACCACCATGCCCAGCTATTTTTTTTGTATTTTTAGTAGAAACAGGGTTTCACCATGTTAGCCAGGCTGGTCTCAAACTCCTGATCTCAGGTGATCTGCCTGCCTCGGCCTCCCAAAGTGCTGGGATTACAGGCATGAGCCACAGCGCAGGGCCAGAAGGTTCTTTTTCTTATTCCAAATGTTTTTCCTAAGCAGATCTCAATCACTCATATGATATATGTTTTATATATTATGTACCATGCTTCCCCTTATCTTCAGGAAATATGTTCCAAGATGCCCAGTGAATGTCTGAAACCATGAATAGTACCAGGCCCAATTGCCATCAGTCAGAACATATTTCTGTTCATGTCTTCTACCCACAGATGTAATGTCTTTTCCATTAACTAAGCACTTATTGCACAATGTGTTGGAAGCTTTTGCAGTCTGACATGTAACAGCAAAATTAGCATAAATTTCTCTTCCCTTCTTCACAATTTTACAAATAAAAGATTGATTCTCACAGTAGGATGTAGCAACCTACGCATGAGATTCTTTTTTCTTTCATTATAAAGAAGTTTCACCTTTTCACTTAAAGGAAAAGCACTTTATAGCTTCTTTTGGCACATTTAAATAGCCAGCAGCACTACTCTTGGCTTTGGGACTATGATGAAGTAAAATAAGGATGACTTGACCACAGCACTGAGACACCACAAGTCAATCTGATCACCGAGCAGGATGAAGTGAGACAGCACAAGATTTCATCATGCTACTCAGAAGGGTGTGCAATTTCAAACTTATGAATGGTTTATTTCTGGAATTTTCAATTTCATATTTTCCTATTGCAGTTGACCTCATGTAACTGAAACTGCTGAAAGTGAAACCGTGGATAAGTGGGGGACTAGTGTGTGTGTGTGTGTATGTGTGTGTGAGAGAGAGAGAGAGAGAGAGAGAGAAACAACCCAAAATGTTCTATTTTCAAAACAGTCCATTTCCACTGTTCTTCCTTCCTGTCCTCTCTTTTTCTTGTACACTCACCTTCACTTTATTTCTTGAATGAATCACAACATTTCCTGTGACCTGCTATTTGAAAGGTTCTTCCTCTGCTCCCTTACTTTTTCCCTGCTTATCGTTCACATTTCTCTTTCAGCCTAAATTTTATTTTTCTACAAAACTTTCCTGACCTAACAAAAGATTATGTCCTTCTATTATCTTCTTTTGCAAGAGCCTGAATATCCCCTTTGTTGCATTTATTAGGACCATAACAAATTATTTGCTTAATGGTAATTTTAATTAATAGAGAATGTAAAATACATTCAGGCAGGTCCTCTTAGTGCTTTTCACTGCCTTTGAATTGAGCAGTCTTTGATAAGTAATGTGCTCATAATAAATATTTATTGATTTTGATATGAAGCTGTTCTTGATTTAGGTATTAGACTAAAAGTTACATGAGATCTTTTAACTTCCCTTTGAGAAATTCAGTAACCTCTTTCTTTCCTATCAACCTTAAGGATATGCCAGATAATTTTAAATAAGTGGGCTGGTAAAGTGATTAGGGACCATGCCTAGTGACCCTATTACACTACTTTATACGTAACACATTATTTTAGCCTGAAAAAGTTAAACATATATAATTCTAAAGACTACATTATTGTAGAATTAATAAATATCCTAAATCTGTGGGCAATAATTATGAAGCACTAATCACTTAGAGTTTCTGTTCAAGTAATAATTATTTTAATTAATATTTTTCCAATAAAGAAAAGTCTATTTAGAATGTACATAATAGCCATGTTTTAATCAAGCAGTTTTACAGTGAGTTCAAAATATTTTATTTTTTTAATATGAAATAAATGGAGTATGTGCAATGTTTTCGTCATAATCTTAACAGTGCAAATGATTTACCACCATATCCATGGCCAAGGTCACAACTGCCTCAAATTACTTATTGCAAGAACTGGGATAAAAGTAAGTTCATGATTATTATATATAGTTATTTGTTAAACTGGAGATCTCTGGGCTTCCTCAAAACAATAAGGTACAGAGCAAAAAAGTTTGGCATCTTAAGTTATCTGTTGAGCTGAAAGCTGTCATCTCTTTTCTGCTTTTGCCTAAAGACCTGGAACACTAGCGTGTTCACTTGGCCAAAGACAGATGGCTACCCACACATTCTCCCCAGGCCTAACACTTGTTCTCCCAATACCAACCACCCAAGGAGTTTGGCCCACCATCTGCGGATCTGTGTGGCCTCTTTCTCACCGTATGAATTTTATGACAAGTGACCAAGTGGCTTTACACTGTGCATTCTAGGATTATTCTTTTTTGGTATATAAGCACTACAGGCCACCATCTGTACTCGTCAGGGTGGGCCATGTCAGGCTGCAGTAACAAACACCACGCTATTCTCAGTAGCTTAACACAAAACATTTTTTTTTTTTTTTTTTTTTTTTAGTCTCACTCATCTTGAATGTCCAAATGGAGCAGCACTGATTTCAGCTCAGTGTAGTCACTCAGGTTGATGAAAGTTCCATTTCAGGACTTGCCACTACAATCTCTACACTTGGGAAAAGGGAGTTCAGAGTCATGTGCCTACAATTAAATCTTTCTACTAGGAACTGAAACACTTCGCTTCTGCTCCCATTTTGCTGGCTGCAGTAGGTCATTGGTTGTGCCTAACTAACTATAAGCATGGTAGGCTAAGGGGAGCGGAGTGAGGAAGTGCAATTCAACCATGTGTCCAGAGGAAAGCCAGAATATTGGTGAACGTGCCTCAGAAGAATAATGGGAAAAACAACATTTTGTAGTTTAAAAAAAAACTAATCAGAAATTATGTATTATACTTCTTTTATACTTTCAAAACAAAAGAGCTTGTTTTGAAGAAGAGTATGATGTCCACACAGCCAAAGGAAATGAAATAATGTCCTCAAGGTATTAGTTCAAGAAACTGAGGGCCAACTTGATCAAATGCTGCTGAAAGTTGACATAAAATGAGACCTGATAATCAGCCATTGGATTTAGCAAAGTGGCGCTCCCTGATGACCTCACGAGAATTTTTGGGGGGAATTGATAAGGAGAAAGCTTGATTGAAAGGGATTTCTAACGAAGTAGAGGGATTGAATGCAGTAAGTATAGGCAACAATTTCAAGACACTTCACTCAAAAAAGGAATGGAGAAAAGGTAAATAGTTACAGAGGAAGTAGAGTCAAGATAGTTGTGCTTAATGTTTTCTAAATGGAAAAATAATAGCATGTTTGCATGCCAGTGGACATGGTCCAAAGAAAGGGCAAAATTAATAATGAAGGAAATACAAAGAAGTATTTCTGGAATAATGTCCTTGGATAGGAAGTTAAGGAAAAGAAATATTGGCTTTAGATGATAGACCGTTCTGTTCATCCACATTGACTGGCTTATGAGTATATGAGCACAAATGCAAGTGGATGAATAGACGTGTTCAGGCTTAATATTACTTCCATAAAATAAAGGCAAGATAGTACTTTTTCTCCATATAAAAATGTTCAATATTTCACAATGTCATGTAGAATTAGTGGAATTGTGGAAATATTCAGTGATTAAAATAATATTTATTGAAGTTATGCTTTCTGCCACATATTTTTCTAGACACTGGAAGTAAACTGGAAACAATGTTCCTACTTTTGCAAAAGTAGGGATAAACCCAAATATATCACAGGACACACAGCAAAGCCAGCTTTCATAGGGAAATCAGGAATCAGGTTCAGAGAGAACAGGCCTCTGGTCCACCATTCTCTCATCATCTACAGAACCGGGGTTCGGGGAAGGGGGTGGCTTGAGGCCTTCTAGGGACTAACTTCAACATGCCATTCCAGATTCACCTCTCACTCTGTCTTTGCACACATACTCAGCTTCAGCAACAGCAAATCTAACCACCTCAGGCAAAACTAAACCAACATTGCCAAGAGTACAAGTCTCTTTTTTTTCATACTCTCTCCTCTGCCTCAAATACGCAGTTCCCCTTCTCATAGCTTACCAATATTTTAAGACCTGTAAAAAATAGCACCTTTCCAGCACCTTTTTTTCCAAATAAAATGTATTATCTTAAGGTTTACAATATGTTACTCATTGTACACATTATTTATTTCTTCCAAATTGAAATCATTGATTCCATCAACATTTTCAGCACTAAATATTGAGCAGGCACTGTGCTAGGTACTGAGGTTACACAAAGGAAAGACAGTCTCTCCCCTCATTAAGCATTTTTCCTGTGCATTTTCCCCACAAGCTCATTAACACCTCATTCATCTTTGCATTCCTCAGTGAACATCCCAATGCATCTTCAACATGTAGAGTGTTGAACCATATCTCGGTTTCTACAGATGGAAAAAGGGATCCTAAAATATAGTAAGTGCTATGCGCAAGGCTTTTTGTAAGTAAGTGCTTTTATATAGTATATCATTCACATCAAATAATTAGAACAATTTAGTATAACTAGCTTTCTGTTATGAAAATGGTAACCATTTAGAAAGTAGTCATGAAGAAACAGGCTGAAAAATGCAATTTGTGGAGAGATGCAGAAAATCTTTGAAAACCAGGACTCTGGATTAAACTGAAGAAGTTTGGAACAATGAGGCTTAATAAGCTGCCTTGCTAAACAATTCTTTACCTACTTTGGATCTCAGTGGACAATGCAATCCCTTTTCTGTACACTAACTTATTTGTTTCCATGTTTTTAAACCTTATGTAGACGCAGAAAAAGTTCTTAAGAATGTTTATAAACCTTATATTTTAAAGAGGTAATAGTTGTTGCATCCATTTTCAACATAGTTACTCTACAAAAACAAAGATATAATTAGGTAATTATATCCTATATTTGTAATACTTTATCTGGCTTACTGCAGGGTCCAATTGCAGATACTTTTCATAATACAATGCTCAAATAAACTTCACATATACTCTTCTTAGTGTGCTGTTTTGAAAGGGATATTAAATCATTAGAAGGGAGGTCAAAATTCAAATACAAATCATTACTGATTATTGCACTTGAATAGCTAAATTAATATGCTGCAGGCATTACAACCTAAATCATAACCCAATTGAACTGATTGTAAAGAGGCACTGATAAATGAGCTGTTTTAATAAGCATTTATTTATGAATTTGTTATCAGAGTTTCTTCCATTAAAGTAAAATAATTAGAATGCTGAATCAGATCAAGTTGACAGAGGTTCCAAGCAACATCTTTTCTTTCAGAAAAGAACACGAGAGTGTTTGGAAGAAAGTCAGGCAATGTTCTTTAATGAATTCCCTTTCGAATTATTCCATTGCTCAAAGAAAGACAGTTATTTAATAAAAAGGCTTAGCTATAAACATCAGTCACAGTTTCATTCCTTATATGCAAAAAGGCAGTTGAGCAGGAGCTATATTTCTACTTTGACATTTAGGACTTTTTGTCTTGAAGCAGAGGCTATAAAGTTGAGAGGGTCATTTTGTTGTAAGCACCCAAGTGAAAACCATTATTTGATTACTATTTGTTAATGAGTTATATTAGAAGCTGAGCCAAAGACTGAAAGGGAAATTCATAAAATCACTCAATTCCTGGGATCTTTGAGGTCGCCAGGACTCTGAGCCTCAAAGCTGTCCTACGGATGTGTACATGCAGATTTCCCTGTCACGCCCAGCTGCCACAATGACAGACGCTGTGGAGATACACAGATGGCACTTCAATCTCACCATGATCTCTAGTTATCCTTCATCTACTTTCCTCCTCTAACCCATGATCCAGAACTCAGATCAACATGCTTTGTGGCTCATCGATGTTTTTGCAATTGTATAAAAATACAAATATTTGACCAGTATTCTATTAGAAAATAATTATTTGCTCTCCTTTCAAAAGTGGAAAATGTTATCCAGTTTTTGAAATATTTCTACTGTTTAATATTTTGATATATCAAGGGTTTCTAATAAAGTTGAGTCACACCTTAAAGGCTGACATTTAGTGTCATTCACTTACTACAAAAGTATATATATTAAATGTCTTTCTTTTTTTTTTTTTTTTTTTTTGAGATGGAGTGTCATTCTGTCACCCAGGCTGGAGTGCACTGGCTCAATCTCGGCTAACTGCAACCTCCGCCTCCTGGGTTCAAATAATTCCTCTGCCTCAGTCTCCTGAGTATCTGGGACTACAGGCATGTGTTACCACACCCTACTAAATTTTGTATTTTTAGTAGAGATGGGGTTTTGTTATATTGGACAGGCTGGTCTCGAATTCCTGACCTCAAGTGATCTGCCTACCTCAGCCTCCCAGAGTATTCGAATTACAGGCTTGAGCCACTGTGCCCAACCTAAATTTCTAAAAAATATATATTAGGGAGTATTATATGTAACACACATATATATATCTATTATATTCATATTGATATATGTTACATATCTCATATATATGTGTATATATATGGGGATATATTTAAAAATGAGATTTGGATGTGTGTCCCCACCCAAATCTTATATTCAATTATAATCCACAATGTTGGAAGTGGGACCTGGTGGGGTGTGATAGGATCATAAAGGCAGATTTCTCCTGAATGACTTAGCACCATCCCCATGAAGCTGTCCTCACAATAATGAGTAAGTTCTTGTGAAATCTTGTTGTTTAAAAGTGGGATACCTCCCCTGCTGCTTCTCTCTTGCTCTTGCTCCAGCCATGTAAGATGTCTTGTGCCCCCTTTGCCTTCTGCCATGATTGGAAGCATCCTAAAGTCTCCCCAGAAACAGAAGCCACTATGCTTTCTGTACAGCCTGCAGAACTGTGAGGCAGGTGAACTTCATTTTTTAAAATAAACTACCTAATACAATACATATATTTTCCACTCTCCCCACACTCTGCTTAAGAAAGAAAGTTAAATAGATTTGAAGGATTTAATATGTAACTATTGCTATAGGAGTCACAAATCTTGAAATTTCTCCTCTAATGAAAGGTTTAGTGAGTGTATCCTCCAAATTAAATTTTTTTCCTGATAGACATGTGAAAAACCAAATAGCAAGTAACTAACACAATGTATATGGACTTAAACTATTTTATTCATTTCATGTTAAAATTTAAATTTTTAATTCAATTGTCATTATTTTGTACATTGCAATTTGTGTCACATGATCAATTCCCCAAATGACACCAGTAAGCATGAGCCTCAGAGGAGGAAGATGGGTGAATAGAAGACTTCACCAATCATCCTACACATAGGAACACCAAATTTAACAGTTATCCACACACAAAAAAAGCACCTTCATAAGAACCAAAAATCAGATGAGCACTCACAGTACCTGGTTTTAACATCATATCGCTGAAAGAGGCACTGAAGAGGGTAGGAGAGACAGCCTAGAAACACCTATAGCACTCCTCCCCCATGCCCTGGCAGTAGCCACATCACACAGGGAGAGAATCTGTGTGCTTGCAGGAGGGAGAGCACAGTGACTGTGGGACTTTGCATTAGAACTCAGTGCTTCCCTGTCACAGTGGAAAGCAACATGGGACAGAACTCAGATGATACCCATGGAGAAAGCATTTAGATGAGCCCTCACCAGTGGGGAACTGCCCAACCCAGTGGTTAGACCCTGAGCTCTAGTAAGCCTCAGTGTGGGCTAAAGTGCTCTGGTGTTCTGAGTAAATGTGAAAGGCAGTCTAGACCACAAGGACTGCAATTCCTGGGCAAGTCCTCATGCCGTACCAGGTTTGAAGCCAGTGGACTTGGGGCACACACAACCTAGCGAGATACCAGCTGGGGTGACCAAGAGAATGCTTGCACCACCCCTCCCCCAACCCCAGGCAGCACATCTCACACCCCTGAGAGAGATTTCTTCCTTCTGTTTGATGAGCAAAGAGAACTTTGTCTTGCAACTTGGATATCAGTTCAGCCATAGTAGGACAGGGCAGGACACAAGGCAGAGTCCTGAGGCCCCGATCCAGGCCCTAGATCCCGAATGACAGTATTAAATACACCCTGGGCCAGAAGGGAAACTGCTGCTTTAAAGGGAAGGATCTAGTCTTGGCAGAATTTATCACCTGCTGACCAAAGAGCCCTTGGGCCCTCAATAACCAACAACAGTATCCAGGCAGTACTTGCTATGAGCCTTGGGTGAGACTAAGAGATGTGCTGCCTTCATGTATTACTGAGCAGATTCCCAGCTGTGGGGGCTACAGGAAAACATTCCTTTTACTGGAGAAAAAAATATAAAGGAGACTTTGTCTTATAGCTTAGGTATTAGCTTGGCCACAGTGGGTTAGGGCAGCAAGCAGGCTCTTGGGATCCCTGATTCCAGGCCATGGCTCTTGAATGGCATTTCTGAACCTATCTTGGGCCAGAGGGGAGCCCACTGCCCGGAAAGGTGAGACCACAGCCTGGTAGCACTAACCACAAGTTGACCGAAGGGCTCTTGGCCTTGACTGAACATCAGAAGTAACCAGGCAGTACTTGCACTGGCCTCGGGCAGTAGTGGCCATGAGGAGGAGACACCTCAGCTTGTGGAAAGGAGAGGAAAGAGTGGGAAGGACTTTGTCTTGTGGCTTGGGTGCCAGCTGAGCTGCAGTAGAATAGAACACCAGGTAAATTCTTAATGTTTCTGACTCCAGGTCCTGACTCCTGGAGGGCGTCGCTGGATGCATCCAAGACCAAGGGAATTCAACACCCTAAAGGGAAGAGCACAAGCTTGCCTGGCTTTACTACCTGCTGATTATAAAGCCCTAGGGCCTGTAGCAAATATAGGCAGTAACCAGACAGTGACTACTTGGTGAGATCCTGTGCTGTGCTGGCTTCGAGTCTAACCCAGTGTAGAGCCAGTGGTGATGGCCACAGGGGTACTTTCGTCACCCAGCTCCCAGTTCCAGGCAGCTCAGCACAGAAAGAGAAACTCCATGTGTTTGGGAGAAAGTAAGGGAAATGGGCAAGAGTCTCTGCCAGGTAACCCACAGAATTCTTCTGGAACTTATCCAAGACCACTGAGGCGTTACTTCTGCGAGTCAGCAAAAGCCACCGTGTTACTGGGCTTGGGGTTCCCCCTAATGCAGATATGGATTCAGTGACCAAAAACTTAGGTCGCAGCACCCAAGTTATCTCAAATACCTGGAAAGCCTTCCCAAGAAGGACAGGTACAGACAAACCCACGCTGTGCACACCATAATAAATACCTAACTCTCCAATGCCCAGACACTGACGAACATCCACAATCAGCAGGATCATCCAGGAAAAAAATCGACCTCGCCAAATGAACTAAATAAGGCACAAAGGACCAATCCTGGAGAGACAGAAATATGTAACCTTTCAGACAGATAATTCAAAATAGCTGTGAATTTTGAATTCACAGAGAGGAAACTCACTGAAATTAAAGAAAACACAGAGAAATCATTTAGAATCCTATCAGGTAAATTTAATGAAGAGATTGACATAATTTAAAAGAATCAAACAGAAATTCTGGAGTTGAAAAATGCAACTGACATACTGAAGAATGCATCAGAGTCTCTTAATACCAGACTCGATCAAGCAGAATAAGGAATTAGAGAGCTTGAACACAGGATATTTGAAAATACATAGGGGAGACAAAAGAAAAAAGAAAGAAGCATACCTACAAGTGCTAAAAAATAGCTTCAAAGGGTAAATCTAAGAGTTATTGGCCTTAAATAGGAAATAGAGAGATTGGGGTAGAAAGTTTATTCAAAGGGATAATAACAGAGAACTTCTCAAACCTAGAGAAGGTTATCCATATTCAAGAACAAGAAGGTTACAGAACACCAAGCAGGTTTAACCCAAATAAGACTACCTCAAGACATTTAATAAACTCCCAAAGTTCAAGGATAAAGAAATGATACTAAAGGCAGCAAGGGAAAATAAATAAATAACATACCATGAGTTCCAATGTTCCTGGAAGCAGACTTCTCAGTGGAAACCTTACAGGACAGGAGAGAGTGGCATGTCATATTTAAAGTGCTGAAGGAAAAAAACTATTATCTTAGAATAGTATGTCCAGCAAAAATATCCTTCAAACACGCAGGAGAAGTAAAGACTTTCTCAGGAAAACAAAAGTTTGAGATTTCATTAATACCAGACCAGTCCTGTAAGAAATGCTTAAAGGAAGTTTTTTAATCTGAAAGAAAAGAACATTAAAGAGTAGTAAGAAATCAACTGAAGATACAAAACTCACGGGTAATAGCAAGTACACAGAAAAACACAGAATGTTATAACCCTGTAACTGCAGTGTGTAAGCTACTCTTACCTTGAATAGAAAGACAAAAAGACGAACTGATCAAAAATAATAACTACAATTACTTTTTAAGACATAGTGCAATAAGACATAAACTGAAATAAGAAGAAGTTTAAAAGTGGGGGCATGAAGTTAAGGTGTAGAGTTTTCATTTCTTTTCTTTTTGGTTGTGTGTCACTTTGTTTATGCAATCAGTGTTACATTGTCATAATTTTAAAATAATGGGTTATAAGACACTATTTACAAACATGATCCTCAACTTGACATACTGATCCTGCATTTTTAAAGTAAACCATAAAACTGAAACCTATGATATTGAATTTTTATAATAAGTAGCACTTGGTTTTAATAACAAAAATAAGACTTCTTACAAGTGATGTAACTGAAAAGTTACAGGAGTTGACTCTATTTTTGCAAAGAAATTGACTAAGTGGGAAAAGGGAATTCAATGAGAGGCAGGTGGTAAAAAGTTACTAGAAAAAAAAAAACTATTTCCTCTTTTTATCCCAATGAGTTGGAATTTTTAAATAAACTGTTTATAATTATATAAAATAAAACTAGTTTCTCACCAGTTTGGTAAATGTCATAGCCAGTGGGAATTTTGGGTCAGATTATATTCAGCAAATGGAGAAGAGGGGAAGTCCCCAAACCTCTAGAAAGAAATACAGGAAATAAAATATCTATTGATTTGTGTCACATTACTAATGAATACACTGTGTGTTTCATTAGGTGTGAGTGTGGCAAATCATTAAAGGTGAGTAAGAGTTCTTTGATACATAGCTAAAACCTAAGCATATTTCTCTTTCATGTTCAGTCTTAGGATAGCAATCTCTTTGGAGACTGGTTGTCTGAAATTCTCTCTTGCATGACCATTCAGGCTTAACCATAATCCAGCTAAAGCTGAGTCATTGATTGACACTAGGAGCTGGGGCAGATAGATGAATTTCTTGGGCTTAAAGTTTAATAGAACAGATCTTTTGATCTCTGATTCTGTAAGGAATCTGAAGTTCATTTTTTCTCTCAGATTTATTTGCTGCTAGTACATTGTCACATATAGATCTCATTTTTCACGAGGATAATGTAATATAGTGGGGTCAACATTGCTAAATGAATTCAGTGATTTCTATTCATGTTTCATGGGAGGTTAACGTGATCACTATCCTTTCAGAAGTGCTTAATCTAGCCAATGCAAATGTGATATAGGTTCTTTGAAGATATAAAGTTGGGCATGATGTTTTATATAAATATAAGTGAGACAACGATCTTATAATTCATCATGTACTCTCCTATTTCTAAAATGAGTACAAAATCATTTTTAATGTGAACATCAGAGCCTGAAAACTAAAAAATAAAACTATGTATTCTTTATTTCTTAGAGTCCAGGATTTTTGCTTATATCTCCTACTACAAGTCCCTACAATATCTGAATCAGTGGAGGGAGAGAAAATACAGCAAGTCATATTCCCCACAGTACAACTCATATGATAGTGCCAGACAACTCTCCAAGACACAACCTCAAGACTGGTATAATCTAGCTGGAATTTCTCTGATTCGGCATGTTTATTGAAGTCTCATCCTAACTAGCATAGAATTATTCACACACACACACACACACACACACACACACACACACACTCAGAGTTTTTAGTTCTTCCTGAGGCAAGTGAGATTGTTGTGCTCTTTGCAATAATACAGAATCCACTCCAGTCCAAAACTACTTCAAGTGGAAGACTTGAGGGTGTAGAAATATGAACAGCCAGTATTTCACTGTATTTTATTCTGTGTAGAGTCTTGTTATAAAGCTCTGTTCTTCCAAGCCTTTGCCAGCAAATCAAGAAATAAGATGTATTTGGGCACTTTCGAAACTTCAATCATATTCAAAAACAATTTTTGATATAAAAACCTAATAAAACTGGCAAGAGAAAACATAGTATAAAATTTCAAAACATCAATTTCTCTCTGTGCATCATCTATGAGCTTCCTCTTCTTAAAACATGTAGTATTCTTTGAGCAAAAGTGATCAAGTATTTGTTCTAACACAGCTTTTGGGAGAGTGCAAACTGCTGATAAGGCCAATAAAGCTGAGCTTTTAACCTTTTTGCATTTCAATTGCATAATCAAAACCTTATGGTGGCACACCACACACTCAGAGATCGCCATGGGCATTGCACAGAAAATGAAAATTAGTTCTAAAAGCCTTTTCATTCTTTGTGGCATTGGATGCTCCTCTCCTGGCTGTATATGAAAGAGGATCAAACACAAAATGGAAAAAAATATTATGACCGCGGGTGAGAGCAAAACCCAGAGAAAAGTGGGAGCATTGAGGGTTGAAATAGAAGAGTAAGCCGCTGTAATTAGCTCCAGTGTTGCATGAGAATAAAACACAATGCCACTTTAAAAAATACAAACAGGCAGAATGCCAACTGAGATAGTGACTAGTGCTGTAACAAACCTTGGCAAATAGTGAACAATACTAAAGCAAATAGCACTTGTGGATAAAAGTTTGAAATCAATTCCATTGGCTACATTTTTCATAAATTACCATCCATAATAAAAGTCATTCCAATATATTACTTTTTAGGTAAGATAACATTTAATATCAAAGATGGTTTTAAATAAAGGCAGAATATCATCATACATCCTCCCTAAACAGACACATAAGGCAATTTTAATTACTGTGTGTTTGGGGAAGAGTGAAATTTCCTACATTTCCAGACATTTTCATTTTAAGAAAAACAGTGAAAGGGTCATAGAGGTAGTGAAAGGAAACCTTCTTCCCAATGCTTAGCATTGATTTCTGCCCTGGTTACATCCTGATTTCCTTATTCATTTACACAATATGACTTTGCAAAAGTGTTAAATTAAATCAAAACTTGCCTATGCATTTTTATATGTACACACTTTAGGTTATAACTCTTCCAACATGAAACCATGAATTATTATAGAAGATTTCACATTTTATTTGCTCATTTCACTGAGTTTTGGTGAAAAGATGCTCAAATCATGTCAGTAGTAGGCACAGGCACATATATACTGTGTTAATAAGGCCCTTAACACATTTAAGGCAACAAATTCCTTAAAATATTGTAACTTGGTCTTCTTCCAGATTTGTTTAAGACAGACACGTGGAGAACGATATCTTGGAACTACCACTTTATTATCTCAGTTTTATTTCTTTTTTACCCATGCAGTCTGCAAAGCTGTTAAGTTTTTGCAGAAAGCACTATTCCTATCATGTAAAAGCAACGTGAATAGAGTCTCATATTTTCTAAGGATTGTGTTCTATAGGGAGAGCAAGACCAGGGAGTGACTTTTTCAATTCTCCAATGACATTTTGCCATCTTCTTAAAGCATAAAATGAATCTGTAGTCATGATTGAGTCTGACTCAAAGATAGAACGCTGGTACATGAGTGAAGAGAAAGCCTCTTTTTTGAAGTTGGGAAACTATGAATCTCCAGCTATTCCCATCCTTTATTTTTCTTCTTTAACTTATCAGCAATTGATACATATATTAGTTAATTAACAGTTTCCTCCCACTAGAATGTAAGGATCATGAGAAAAGGAATTTGTTTTTCCCACTACTGTATTCCCAACACCTAGAACTCATTGGAGGTGTCCCAAAAATATGTTGTGAATGAGTAAATGGAGAAGAATCAAAAACTGATAACCTGACATGTCTTCCTTATACAGGTACTTCCACAAATTTTTCACTTTTCGAAACCCGCACTTTAAAAATCCACAAGGTACCTATAAATGTTATTAGAATGGCTGCTTATCAGTCTTTATTCTTGTCCATCTCTCTGTTTTACCTTATATAACAATGGACTTTCTTTGTAAAATTTTATTCCACTTAGTCATATTTTATCACCCTTTGTCCCTTTCAACTATCTGAAAACTCATTCCCATGTCCTTTACCGGATTCATGATAGGACTAATTGTGGATCTGCCCTGAGCAGGGACTTTGCTATAACACCCTTCTCATTCGGGATCATCTCCATAAGAATCCTGTTCATCTTCTTGGCTTCCACGTTCACAGTTGTTTTAATGACTTTAAACATTTAAGCAATGTTTAAAGTCTTAGCTCTATTGACTTAGCTCTAAAATTATTTTTCCTATAAGAAACAACATGGTGGGAATTTCTCCTTGTATAACCCATTCAATTTTTTTCTCCCTAGAACTATTATTCATGGACCTATTACTTTTCTTCTTATTGTTCCTAAGGCCCACAAATTCTAATCATTCACTAAATTTAATTCATTTTTTTGTAAAAAGAGAACTAACTAATCTCTTGCTCCCATTTCCCTGGCCTTGGGATGTGGTGCCTGGGAACTTATAACAGCATCTTTCTAGACTTCTGGCTTTGTTGCTGCTCTCTGTATTCTTTCTAGAATGATTAGAGCACTGTTTCAATCATACAACTCCTTTACTGATTATAAAGACAATTTTTATGATGATTAGAATCTACATTCTTGGCACAGGTTTCAGTGCCCATTACAAAGAGGGTCCCAACCCCCCTTAACAGTTTTTCCCGTAACTGTCTTTCAGGAAATGTCATCTGTAGACTACCCAGTCTACTTAACTGTGTTTTTCTATCTACATATTTACTAATAATAGTACACCGCTATGAAAAAGTATTCCACAAATTTACATCTACTCAAATCGTACCTATTTTTCAAGAGAAAGTTCAAATATAATTGCCTTTATGATCTCTAGTAAAAGCCCCCTGACTAACTGTGCTGGAAATGTTATGTTTTCTGGATACCCTAGTATGATTTTATCACTCCTTCATGGTCTATGCTTTACTACTTGGAATGTGCATCATCTTTTCTTGGATTTTTCCCTCCTGTCTCCTACCAGATTAAAATTTCTTAAGAGCAGATCCTGTTTACTTCTCATCTATTTAGTTCCTTCAGTGCTTTGCACATAAGATGCATGTGTTCAATTAACGTGGGTTATTATAAGTAAGTTGCAATAAAAGGTCCATCTATTATCATGTGTAATTCAATGGCAGAACATGAATTTGAGCTGTTCCCTTGGTAGTCAGGCATAAAAATGAGTTGTATACACTTACACAGAAAATCAAGACTAAAACCTCTATGGCATTTAATCCAAAGGGAAAAATTACACAACACAAATCTAATTCTTTTGACATATGCATCATCATATGATTCCTGTTCCAGTTCTCTGTTCTCTGACAATTTTTAAAAGTCAGATTTTTGAGCAGTTGCTCAAAAAGTTATATTTAGGTCCTTCAATTTTGTAATGTTCCCAATGGAACTATACTATTATTAACTTCTGGGATTTCTAAAATCCTCCACGTACTTAATTTTTTTTCTTAATTCCTTGCTCTTTGAATTTCCTGATATGATTTCATGGCATTTACAGCACATGCTAAGTGTATCATCATCCTCTATAAATCATCTATGCTGGAGCACATGTTCCCAGTACATGCAGAAGCATCTAGCAGCAAGGGAGGTGATGCCTTCAAGGCCTCTCTCAACCCCAAGCAGAAACTTAAATTGTGACTCAAGCAGCAAGATTGGATTTCATGTATGCGTTTCAGCTGTCAAGGCTGACTTTCCAATATATTTAGCTCAGTCGCATTTTTCTCCATTAGCATTAGATATCTAAAAGCTCTAGTTTCCCTTCTAAAAAAAGGAAGGTGCTTGCTATATACCTTCTCTCATGAAAATACTACCCATAAAGATGGAAGGGTCATAGAATTTTATCTAGTGCAACCTTGTGCAAGTAAGTGTCTGCCACAAGACACTAAATTACTGATTTGGGGCAGAGGAGTATGTTTAAAAACATTTCAGCAGGCCGTAGTGCATAAAATATCCTGAAATCTACAAAAACTTCTTACTATATTATTATGCAAATATTTTTTTCAAATATAATGTCTAAAATTTTACTAATATTCTGACTTGCACGTAGAAATTGATATTTGGAATTTTTTAAATTTATTTTTTAGTTGAAAAATACAAATTTCATATATGTATTGTGCACAACATGTTTTGACATATGCATACATTGTGGAATGGCTAAAAAAGCTAATTAACATATGCAGTGCCTCACGTACTTATTTATTTGTGGTGAGGACATGTAAATTCTACCGTCTTTACAATGTTTAAGTGTATGATACACTGTAATTAACTATGGTCACTGTATTGTACAACAGATGTCTTCAACTTCTTTCTCCTTTCTAACTGAGATTTTATGTCCTTGAACTGATATCTCCCCAAGCCCCCTCTGTCATTTTTAAGATTTAATAAACAAGTGTTTACTTAGTTGTTACTATTCACCTCTGTATTTACTATCTCCCTTTTTAACCACCCCGTGTTACATTACAAGTTGGCTGTGTACAGGTGTTAGTTGGTGTCTACTTGTCTGACTCCTCATATTCCTTTACTTTGTTTCAAAATATTTATTTGTGTTTTGTTCACTAGATGACAAATATCTGAAGATTTATACTTGCATCTTATTTGTCTTTGAACCTCAGCACCTAGGGACATTTAGAACATGGTTGGTGGTAAGTATCAGTTTTCTAAACTGAACTGAATAGGTGTTGGAGAGAAAAAGAGCGACCCTGTCCCAGAACTTCCTGAAAATCTGTATTCTACAGTTCACTCCTGACTTTATAAGCAAGTCCTTGATTCAGCAAGTCTGTGATCTCCCTTTAATTCTACCTCTTCTGTCAACTCCAGCTGTTTACTCTCCTCCCACAGTTACCCATGAAGTTAATAGCTCATGCCTCCAAAGTACACTGCTAATGGCAAAAAGAATGGTTGGGCTTCTCACCTCTTTTCCTTAAAGCCTCTACTTACTTCACTCTATATCCACTTCTATAATACCTCAGAATAAAAATAAATTCTTTCATCATTACCAAACTAAGGCTGTCAAGTCCTTTTCCAGACTCTTTTATAATAAGTATTGGCCCATATCAAAGCACGCATGATATACAGGTACAAAGAAATCTCATGATTTGGAGGCAAAATGAGAACATTTTACATACAATCTATGTTTATTAATATTATCTTAATGGGCAAATCATAATTACACTCAATTATCCGCATAGAGTGTGATGCTTTGATATATGGATACAATGTGGAATGATTAAATAAAGTTAATTAGCATGTCATCACCACACTCAACAGTGTTTTATGGTGAGATACTTAAAATTTACTCTGAGTTATTTTGAAATACACTATACATTATTATTGACTGTAGTCACTGTGCTGTGTAATAGAGTTCAAAACTTATTCTTCCTTTCTCTCTGCATCTTTGTACACTTAGACCAACAACTCCCCAATATGTACTCTCCTCTGTGCCACACACATTGTGTATAATGTAGTTGAACCACAGTCTACACACAACATGAGGATAGATAGTTACATTTCAACAAGGGGATCTCAAAAACATATATAGACTTTCTACATAAATATAATGTATTTAAGAGGAATATTTCATAATGTTTAAACAGTCAATTCAACAGGAAGAGAGTATGTTATAAATTTGTATAAATTCAGTCACACCAGTTAAAAATACATAAAGCAAAAAATTGACAGAGGAATATTAATGATACATCTAAATACTTATTTAGAAATGTTAATATCCTTCTCTCAATCTGATAGGACAAATAGGAGAAAAAAAAGCAGGAAAATATGGATTTGAACAGCACAATTAGAAAGAAATAACCAAATGATAACTTGAAAAACCACAAATATTTAGAAATTAATGTATTTTTTAAAACTGTTTTAGCAATGTAGTAATATAGGGAATTTTTAAAATTCTGATATTGGGTCTCTCTCTCTCTCTCTCCCACACACACACACATACAAAGACACAGCAAAAAATAAAAAGCAAAAATAATTGTAATTTATAGGTTTTTATTATTTAAAATCTTTATTTGAAAAATATTATTAAGGAGATGTTCAGTAAAAGACATATTTAGACTTATATATGTTGCCAAATAATTTATATTGAAATTTAGCCTACAAATAATGTGCTCATTTCACCAATTATCTCATCGATTCAGTGATAAAAATTAAATACTATACTGTTTTGGATATTTTCCTTTTTTGCATCTTATATTCAATTTTAACTATTTGCATAGACTTTCATGTCTTTGAAATTCTAGCTAAGTTAAACTAATATTTCTGCCAATTTAAAATTTGTTCATCACTGTAATATTATGTTTCAAAGTTCTTAGAATTTCTAATTTCTCCTCTAGTATTGTTTTCAGTTTTACTTAAGATCTATAGACTCACCTAAATTAATGGAAATTGAAACATAATAAAGAAAATGAATTAACATAATTTCAAATTTAATAATTTATGAAACAGGGAAATTACTATTGTGTATGAGGTAAAACATTACTTGTAGTTAATTTTAAGAGTAGAATACCTATTTAGATATTAATTTCCCCTAATTTTCCCTAAATCCTCATAAGTGACACAACATCAGTGTATGTATGTTAACGAAAACTCAGTTTATCTCTAATATACATTATATAACTTCAGAGCAAAGAAGAAATCATAGAAAGTTTATAGGTACAGGCTGGGCGCAGTGGCTCATGCCTGTAATCCCAGCACTTTGGGATGCCAAGGCGAGCGGATAAGCTGAGGTCAGGAGTTCAAGAGCAGCCTGGTCAACATGGTGAAACGCCCTCTCTACAAAAATACAAAAGAATTAGCCGAGCATGATGGCAGGTGCCTGTAATCCTAGCTAGTCGGGAGACTGAGGTGGGAGAATCGCTTGAACCTGGGAGGCGGAGGTTGCAGTGAACTGAGATCGCGCCACTGCACTCCAGCCTGGGCGACAGAGCAAGACTCCATCTCAAAAAAAAAAAAAAAAAAAAAAAGAAAGAAAGAAAGAAAGAAAGTTTATAGGTAAAAATGTGGAATCAACACAATATTCAGGCTATCAAGAAATGTCTTGATCCAGAAGCAGCCTTAGTGTGTCACTGGCAGAAAAGAGTGGGGTGTATGTGGTAATTTTATACTTCTTGATTACCCAGATATAAATGTACAGAGCCAAACATTCAATGAGGATAAAGAAAAGTATTAGTGGAAAACTAGCCCAGGCAGGCATCATCTTGCAGTTGGTGTGTTGCAGTCTTCCTCCTGCCATAAAACTGGTACTTTTAGCCTCTTTCTTATTATTAAAATATATAGCTTTCATGCTATATTGGAAGACTTCCAAAGAAAATAGGGATTTATTCCAATCTAATCTCCACTCAAATTTATTAAACCAAGGACTCTGTAAAATGATTAAAGTTTTAATACTTCCCAAACTTATTTTACCCTAAACTGTGCCACTCAATGCCGTATGACTTTTCAGGGTCTCCTACAATATGTACCCCTGCCTCATTTGTACTGGGTTTAATTTATCTAAATTTCATTTATTCATCGATCACCCTTTCCAGTGATTGAAAGTATTGGATTTATTCTATATTCTTCCACTAAAATGGAAGCTCAATAAATGTAAAATGGTTGTCAACTTTGCTCAATTTTATAATCCTAGTAAACAGAACAATACCTGGGATACAATAGCTGTTTGGTAAATATTTATTCAGAAAACATATATATATAAAATAGTTAAAAATAAGTTAGTTTTAGAAAATGATGAATTAAATTCTTACATTTGCTTGTGTGTGTTCCTTGATCTTTCTATTCTCTTCCATAATGTACTAGGTATATACTAAATATGATATACAATTTTTTTAAATGAGCAAATAACATCTCTGGGCCTCAGGGAGATCGTAATTTAGTTACTCATTATAACTAACACTCAGGTGAATGTTTACAAATTTTTAAACATTGCTTAGTTTAGTTCATGGCAATTTACCTATGAATAAAGAAACAATAAATATAATTTCTACCTTATAGCTATTATGTGCTTGCTTTCTTAGAAAATCTGTAAACACCTTGGATATTTTATCATTAGCTGATTCTAAAGGAAAATAAGATTCCTCCTTTTGATGCACAGTGGCAATAGGAATGCCGAGAAAAAGACATAGACTACCTGAGGTGGAAGAATAAAGATACAGTGTGTTTCTTTACTAAAGAACAGAGTGCAGGGTCAACTACTGATCTCAGAATGAAATCCTTACCAGGCATCCAACTAAAGTCTGAGCAAAATTAGAGAGAAAATCAATATTTCACCACTGAGTATTTTTAGAGTTTAAAATTATAGGACACAGAAGACTCTGACAGAGAGCAAGTGAATGGTGCACAGTGTGTGTGTCTGAAATGTCTAAAAATGCTTCACTTGACAACGCTCTGCAAGGGGTTATCCAGAGTAGCCAACTTTGATCACTGTTTTTAACTTGTCTTTTCTTTAGATTTGAACACAGAGACAAAATGTTGTGTCTTTTGAAGGCAACATCTACTGAAACTTATGCACTTGCATTAGACTCAATTTTTAAAAAATATTTTAATTCTATGCATTGTCTGTTCACTGTAAAGTAATTTTAAAAATGCAAACTGGTTCAAAGAAGAAGTTATCCGTTATTTAAATAATTGGAAACAAGCACAGGTAATATAATGGGTACACTCACTGATTCAGGTGTGTTATTTCACAAAACGGACTGAGGATCTCAAATGAATTTACTGACATCATAAATAGAATTTCAGGCTGTAATTTTTAATGGCATTACAATATTTTATTAAATGGAGTGTGCTATAATTTATTTCAACAATTCCCAGCAATTCCATGGGACATTGAGTAGATGTCCAGTGTAGTGCTTTCATAAGCTACCTTGTGATAAATGTCGTTCAAGTAATTTTTTGAAATTTATTTTCTTACAATCTTAAATTCTAATCAAAGGGAGGCTAGAAGTAAAGTTACTGATATTTATGATCAATTCATCATCAGAGAAGGTAAAATTATTTATTTTCTCATCTGTACCAGGAGTCACCATTATATTATCATTTGCACTTTGAACTATTTGGGCTACACATGTTTATGCTACTGGCCAATTATTATTTATACTTTTATGAATTGTCTGTATCTCTGTTGATAACCTCTATTATTCGTTCCAAATATTTGCCCCCTTCTTTATATATGGATTATACAGCTATACCTAATACCATATGATTTTTCAAAGCCTTCCGCAGAAATTGTATACATCTCTGCCTTGATGGCATTAAGAATAGTTAATCCCCTCTTATGTGAACAGACATAACGTTGTTCATGTGTGAGTGGAAAGTTAGAAAGCCATGACAGACACCCATAAACACTCTTGCTCTATTATTTCTGCGACAACAATGGCACATCCCAAATGGAAGTTGCTTCTACAGTCTGAATCCTTGGGTTAAATAACATAGAACAGACCTATATCAGCCCACAGAGACCTGAAGTTCCACTGTAAAATGTTATGGTAAGCCATAATATCAGCTATTGCAGCAAAGCTGATTAATACAATGTTCACTGATAAATTTTCAGTTGGAAATTTCTCTTTGTTTTACTGTTATTAATAAATATTAAGACTAATACCTCATCATTTATTATAAATCTTGCAAAAATTTCCAACCTTATAATTCATATTTTGAATATTATTGTGTTTAAATATCCATACATACAAGTTTAACTTTTATGTAGTCAAATCACATCATCACTTTTCTTAACTGTCTTTCATTTTCACTATTATCTTTAGAAATGCCTTCTACTCTCCAAGTTTATATAATCCTTGGACTCTTTGCTAGTTATTTTAGGATTTAATTTTTTATGTTTAAACTGTTGATTCATTAAAAATTTAGGCTGTTTTTTAAGACTGTACCTATACTCGTTTCCAAATGATCATTCAACAGTCCAAATTTCACTTTTTAAAAAGTAAACTTATTTTAACTGATATTTTATTTTTAAATAATATTCTGAAATACTCATTTTGTTTTCTAGATATTTTTACATATATATTGGTCTCCATTTTTTATCCTATTGTCCTTATTTAGTATCAACTATATGTAAATTAGTATAGATAGTAGGAACATAAGTTGGAAAATAGACTCCACTTTCAGGGAGATGTTAATGTGGTGATTAATAGCAACAGTTAATGTTATTTAATTTTTAATTTTAAATCACACCTACATGAACCAATCTTAATTTAATTCACAGTTTGTCATAAATAGTTTAGAAATAAAACCTTTAAAATATTATTTTAATTATGCCACACATAAAGTAATTAAAAAGTGATAGTTATATCTTAAATTTTATAAGGGTTATAAAGCTGACTAAATTATTTCCTGGACATCACTTCATTTGATGTTTATGACCACTGTGATAGATAGAAAACTGAAATGATTAAAGCAAATCAATTTACCCAAACTAAGTAGCCAGGCTGAAATGAAAACAAATGCTCTTCAGTTCCAAATTCCATTCTCTTTCTGGTATATCATGTTATTTGTTATTTAACTGACACTTCTCTGGGAAAATTTATTCTGCATTTCAAATGGAGATGCCCAAAACACCTCACTCTTCAGATTGGTGGTATATAAGATAGGATATGCTATGGTATGTAGCAACCTCAAAACCTTGGCATTTTATAACAAGATATTGCATCTATCTACCTGCCTATCTGCCTACCAGCCTCACACTGTATATCCTTTACATGTTGTCTACATTAAGATAATTTAAATGGGCCAGATGCAGTGGCTCACTCATGGGAGGAACACTTGAGCCCAGGATTGAGACTGCAGTGAGCCATGACTGCACCACTGCAGTCCAGTCTGAGTGACAGAGTGATACCTCATCAAAAAAAAAAAAAAGGATTTAAGTGTATACTTTTCTAAAATAGTAAGACTCTAACATGTAACCGACAAATAATAAAAGAAACAATTAATAACTGCAACTACAGTGGATAAGTGGATGGGGAACAATGAACAGTATTTTCTTCCCATCTGGCAGGTATTTGATTCTACTGCATATGAAGAAATAGAAAATCTTCAAGTTCTTCCCACAGGCTTCTCCGTGAATGTTAATACTGGCACACCTTGTTTTATGGCACTTTGCTTTACTGTGTTTCGCAGATAATATGCTTTATACAAATTTAAAGTTTGTGGCAACCCTGCCTTGAGCAAGTCTATGAGTGCCATTTTTCCAACAATAGTTCTCCAACGTTATGTCGCTGTATTGCATTTTGGTGATTCTCACAATATTTCAAACTCATTATTGTTATATCTGTTATGGTGATCTGTGATCAGTGGTCTTTGATGTTACTATTGTAATTGATTTGAGGTGCCACAAACTGTTTCCATATGAGACGGCGAACTTAATCAGTACTTGTTATGTGTGTGCTGACTGCTCCACCAATCGGCTGTTGCCCCATCTCTCTCCTTCTCCTCAGGCCTCCCTGTTCCCTAACACACAACAATATTGAAATTAGGCCTATTAATAATCCTGTGATGTCTCCAAGAGTTCAAGTGAAATGAAGAGCTACACATACCTCAGTTGAAATCAAAAGCTAGAAATGACTAAGAGTGGTGGGGGAGGCGGGTTGAAAACTGAGATAGACCAAAAGCTAGGATTCTTGCACCAAGCAGTTAGCCAAGTTGTGAATGTAAAGAAAACATTTTTGAAGAATATTAAAAATTATATTCCAGGGAACATATTAATGACAAGAAAGCAAAACAGCCTTATTGTTGATATGGAGAAAGTCTGAGTGGTTGGAACAAAAGATCAAATCAGTTGTAACATTCCCTTCAGGCAAAGCTAAATCCATAGCCAAGCCGTAACTCTCTTCAATGCTGTGAAGACAGAGAGAGTTAAGGAAGGTGCAGAAGAAAATTTTGAAACTAACAGAGGTTGGTTTGTGAGGTTTAAGGAAAGAATGTATCTCCATAACCTAAAAGTTCAAGGTGAAGCAGCAAGTGCTGATGGAGAAGCTGTAGCAAGTTATCCAGAAGATCTGGCTAAGACAATTGATGACTACATTAACATCAGATTTTCAATGTAGATAAAACAGCCTTCTGTTGGAAAAAGATGCCATTGAGGACTTTCATAGCTAGTGAGGAGAAATCAATGCCTGGCTTCAAAGCTTCAAAGGACAGGCTGACTCTCTTGTTAGGGTTTAGTGCAGCTAAACCTTTAAGTTGAAGTCAATGCCTATTTACCATTCTGAAAATCCTAGAGCCCTTAAGAATTAAGCTAAACCTACTTCGCCTATGCTTTGTAAATGGAACAATAAAACTTGGATGACAACACATCTGTTTATAGTATGGCTTACCAACTATCTTAAACTGACTGTCGAAACCTGCTGCTTAGAAACAAACAGATTTCTTTCAAAATATCACAGTTCATTGACAAAGAACCTGATAAACCAGGAACTCTGATGGCAACATGCAAGGAGATCAATGTTGTGTATCAAACTTCCTAACACAGCATCCATTCTGCAGCCTGTGGATCCAGGAGTAATTCTGACTTTTAAGTCTTATTATTTGAAAAATACATTTCATAAGGTTATACCTGCCATAGATAGTGACGGATCTGGGAAAAATAATTTTTTCTTTCTGGAAAAGATTCACCATTCTAGATGTGATGAAGAACAGTCATGATTCATGGAAGGAGGTCAAAATAGCAACATGAGCAGGAGTTTGGGAAAAGTTGATTCCAACCCTCATAGGTGACTTTGAGGAGTTCAAGACCTTAGTGGAGGGAGTCACTGCAGATGTGGTGGAGAAAGCAAAGGAAATAGAATTATTAGTGGAGCCTGAAGTGGTGACTAAACTGCAGCAATTTCATGATAAAACTTTAATGAATGAGAAGTTTATTCTGATAGATGAGCAAAGAAATGTGTTTCTTGAGATGGAATCTACTACTGGTGAAGATGCTATATGCATTGTTAAAATGACAACTAAGAATTTAGGATATTACATAAACCTAGCTGATAAGTCAACAGCAGGGTTTGAGAGAATTGACTCCAATTTTTAAAGAAATTCTGCTGTGAGTAAAAGACTATCAAACAGCATTGTATGCTACATAGGAATCCTTCCTGAGAGGAACAGTCAATGAAAGCAGCAAACTTCATTGTTGTCTTATTTTAAGAAATTACCACAGTCTTCACCCTGGTCAGTCAGCAGTCATTAGCACTGATGCAAGACAATACACCAGCAAAAGATTATAATTCACTTCAGGCCCAGATGATTGTTAGCCTTTTTCAACAATAATATTTTAAATTATGTTATGTACTTTGCTTATTTAGAGATAATGCTGTTACACATTGAATAGACTACAGTATAGTAAAAACATAACTTTTTTTTTTTTCTTTGAGACAGAGTCTTGCACTGTCACCCAGGCTGGAGTGCAATGGCGTGATCTTGGTTCACTGCAAGCTCCACCTCCCAGGTTCAAGCAATTCTCCTGCCTCAGCGTCCCAAGTAGCTGGGATTACAGGCACCCAACATCACAGCCAGCTAATTTCTTTTATTTTTATTTTTAGTAGAGATGGGGTTTCGCTATGTTGGCCAGGCTGATCTCGAACTCCTGACCTCGTGATCTGCCTGCCTCAGCCTCCCAATGTGCTGAGATTACTTAGGCATGAGCCACCACGCCCGGCCCCAAAAAATAACTTCTATATGCACTGGAAAATCAAATAATTCATATGACTCTCGGTTGCGATACTCATTTTCTTGTGGTGGTCTGGAAGTTGTGATATTCATTTTCTTGTGGTGGTCTGGAATGGAACCCACAATATCTTTGAAGTATGCTTGTATATTCCTTGACTACTATGAGATACCCAGCTACTCAAAAAGTACCTTAGCTGTGCGATTGAAGATCTATATGACCAGTTTTACACTGGAATGTCCCTGACTCCTTTTAGATATAAACATTGTGGGTCAGGCATGGTGTCTCATGCCTGTAATCCCAGCACTTTAGGAGGCTGAGGCAGGAGGATCACTTGAGGCCAGTAGTTCCAGGCCAGCCTAAGCAACACAGAAAATCCCTATGTCTACAAAAATAAATTAAACATTATGCTGTGTAGTGGTGTGTGCCCATAGTCCCAGCTACTCAGTAGGCTAAGGTGGGAGGATCCCTTGAGTCCAGGAGTTTGAGGCTGCAGTGAACCGTGATTGCAGAGCTGCTGCACTCCAGCCTGGACAACAGAGTGAGACCCTGTCTCTTAAAAAAGAAAGAAGTGAACATTATGTTTTGTTGATCTCACACCTGATTGCTATAGTTCTGTGCAATCTACCAGGTATCACAGGAAAATTCTGTTCTAGACTTTGCCTCAAAGAGGCAGTGCCCCTTCGTGAACATGTAGATGAAACAGTAGTGCCATTGTTTTACGGTTCACCAATCCACCTGATGTAAAAAGATGAGGTGGACTTGCTATGTGAGTTACCACATGGTAAAACAAATCACACTGTAACAATGTGTATAAAGGTGGGATCCCTGAAGGCATAGGGAAAGGTGACCCCCACAGCTCAGCAAGCAAGGAACTGCTCTATGGGTTGTAAAAAAGAGTGAAGAGAAGAAAAGTTTGTTATCATCATTTATCTCCCTGATGCCTCCTACTTAGACATTTAGCCCACATCCTAAACCGATTAGAAATGTGATCACTTGGCCGGGCGCGGTGGCTCAAGCCTGTAATCCCAGCACTTTGGGAGGCCGAGACGGGTGGATCACGAGGTCAGGAGATCGAGACCATCCTGGCTAACACGGTGAAACCCCGTCTCTACTAAAAAATACAAAAAACTAGCCGGGCGAGGTGGCGGGCGCCTGTAGTCCCAGCTACTCGGGAGGCTGAGGCAGGAGAACGGCGTAAACCCGGGAGGCGGAGCTTGCAGTGAGCTGAGATCCGGCCACTGCACTCCAGCCTGGGCGACAGCGAAACTCTGTCTCAAAAAAAAAAAAAAAAAAAAAAAAAAAAAGAAATGTGATCACTTTACTACGTAATCATGGATGTTATATAGCGATTGGCTCCATGTGTCTTGGTTATTTCCAACAGCCACCATTTTTGCATGTTCAGAACATCAGCTAAAATTCCTGTTGGCCCATAACTTTTCTTCCCCAGCTTTGAGAGCGTGAATGTTCCCTGGAACAAATCATGAGATCACAGCCTAGGAAAAAAGAAGAAGCACAAAGAGGGCACGATGTACAACAATTACCACTCCCTTCCTAGTTTCCCCAAGTGTTATGTTCACAATGCTCAGTCAACCACTAACAAGAAAGGAAAACCGTGGCACAGGAAAATAGAGTTTCTTCCTTTCTTTAGAGAGAAAATGACAGTTTCATTGACCTAAAATCACCTGCTAGCACATCTTGGACTTATTTCAGGGTCCTGAAGGTGGAAAGATTCAGAAGCAGTAGTAGTTCTTCATTTCTCTGAATAGAAATAAAAACACTCCAATTTTCAAAGATGAGAGGAGAGTAATACAGGAAACAATCCACTGTGTCTATTACCCGAGAAACACCTGACTCTGTCTCAGAAACAAAGTCGCTGAAGTACAGAGTTCTGTCACTACATTTTTTAAAAGATTGATACCAATGTGAACTTTCTTCTCGTTCTTATCCTTTTATCTCTAGCATTGTCTTCTGAAATGAGAGGCTCTTTTGACTCAGAGTAAGTTATTAAGCTCTATCTTGTGAGTCCATCTTATTTGCCACATTAATTTGCTTCGTATTCACAAAAGGAAGTCAGTGAAATGTATTCGTCTAGTCTTATATAAACAGAAGTGAGTCATGGCCTCATATACTGAAGTATGAAATATGCAAAGCAAATTGCACTATGATAGTAATTTGACTAAATTAACTTTGTTATTCTTTTTTTCTTGAGTTAATGACCATAAAGAGCTTGTCTGCAATAGTGATTGTTTCATATAAACATTGGATAGAAAACTGTTCAGTAATGTTTTAAATGAACTCATAGATGTATCTACCGTGTCTCAACATGAGCATATATCCATAGAACTATATTTCAGACAGTGTTATAAGATAAAGCTAATGGGAAGATATCATTTGCAGTTCAGGGAATCCATAATGGATAATGAAGAAATATACTTTGAACATATTCAAATTTCCTAAAGATACAATTTGTAGTAATTCTGCTGAAACACAATAATTAAAACTCTGTGTCGGAGGGTGCCAGCTGATTATAAAACTCATTTCCTCTTCTTCCTGGGCCACAGCTAGATTAACTTTCCCCAGTTCCCTTGAAATTAGATGTGGACATGTGACTGACTTCTAATGGAATGTGAGTAGAAATGGTGTGTGCTTGCTCCCAGCCTGGCCACAGAAATTTCCTGTGTGTTTATACTCTTTCCTTTCTATTGTTCCTGAAAAAAGCAGAACCAGAAAATGAAGGGGTAGAGACAATGAATTATGACCAGGCTGGGGGCATGAAAATAAAGCAATGTCTTTTAGGGTCCAGTGGCAAAAACCAGAGACTCCTCTAATATTTCTGTATGGAAAGAGATTTATTACAAGGGAGGTGATGCGTACAACCTAGTTAGAAGGATTGGGTGAACAGAAGTCATGGGGCTTCTATTAGATTTCAAGCCATGCTACTGCCATTGTGAGAGATCAGAAACCTTCTGCTGCCACCCAGAGGTGAAAAAGCCTCCTGACATAGCTGCCAACTTTCCAAATGCCCACAGCCCCGAAGTCTGAAACCAGGCAGAACACTGAACTCAACAGCAGCACAAACCCGTGTCCACAGAAGTCTATTTACCAACTGCCACCACTGAGGGAGAAAAAAACACCTTTGCATCCTTTCACGTTACAAATTTTCCATAAGTACATCTCAGTGCAAAACCTAAATCAAACTTGAAATCTGCCAGCCAGGGAGTCAGAGTCTCGGAAATACAGTTCCAAGGTTAGAACTGTAGAGAATGTTTCTCTTTATTGCAGGATAGACGCCAAAGCAAGGTGCTTGCCCCGGTGACCACTTAGGCAGTACATGTCAATATGTTATTTTGCCATGAAAGAATATGATGTGCCGGTCATAGATATATAACAAACCCAGAGACCTTCATAAATAATTAGAAAGATTTAGGGGAGGAGAACTAAGGCTCTGCTTTTATTCAAGTGGGAGGCAATGAGCCAATATTATAAAGGTGTTTGTTTGAATGAGACTATTGTTTTTTAGTCACATAAACACAAAACCTGGGGAGACTTTAATTACACACAGTGGGTTACAATGGACTCAGCTCCATCCTTGTCTTTTCTATGATTTCTATGACTCAACGTTGAACACACACCTCTCTGTTACACATTTGGTACTAAGTCCTGGTGGGATGAGTTTGTCTAGAGCAACAGCATTTACCCTTTCTTAGATGCTTGCTGGAAAGCTGGACAAATTCCTCTAGCTTCTGAAGAGAAAATATTCTTTTCCAGTGAGCTTAGGAAAAGGGCCCAGCAGAAGGTGCTATAGAATAATAATTTCCATTTGAATACATGAAAGAAGAAACAGACACAAGGTTCTGGAGAGGAGGCAAAGGCTACAACCACCAATAATCAGTATTTCTTCTGTGTCCCCTATTCATCTGAAAGGGCTTTCTTATTCTGATTTAAAAGTCAGGCCAATAGTTTTCTTTGACATGGCATTTAGTGTGAGTAGTAATTCTCCTATTCAGTTTTACTATCTTTGAGGTAGTTACTCTTACTATCTTCATTTTACAAGTGAGAAAACAGGCTTAGAAAGGTTAAATAGCTTGTCCGAGTACTCTATTTATGTGAGCTACAAATTACATTCTTTCTAGAAGTATAGAACTGAATTTATAAGCTCTTCCAGCTTATAAGGTATAGAAAAGTATACTTAAAGCCAGTGTAATTTTTCTACAAAATTTATCTAGCTATATCAAAGGATTATAGCCTGCATTGATTTATTATTATATGATGATCAAATTTTATCAAGTTGAAATATATAGAAAATAAAATTATTTCACAACTCCAATCTCGAAGTAAAAACCACTCAACAGTTTGAAATACAGAGGTAAATATGTACGTTTTAATTAAGAGAATACTGTTATTCATAAACAGTTACGCTGCATTTCTCGTTTTGAAAAACAATCTCCTTTTGAGCTGAATTGTTTCTTTTTTTCACTATCACAAATAATGTTGCAATTGATTTTGAATTTTTTTCTAAGAAGTTTATGTATAAAATAGCCATTGCATTTTATGTTTAATATTTAATTATGATATATGCAAAAATTGGTATACTTTTTTTACCCAAACCTAAGTAACAGGAGTAAAATATTTGTAATTTAGTAACCAGACATTTGACTGCTTATAACCAGTAAGTTAACTCTTTTCCCGTTTGCCCCGAGAATACTTGCCAGCAGCACTTGCAGCTGCAGCATTTACCCTGAGATAACCTTACCACACGATATCTCGCTTTTATTATTATTTTCACATCTCTCTAGTATATTGACTTTGAAAACAAAAGACATTATTCTATTGGTAGCATTCTGGTTTTAGTAGTAGTGTTTCCATTTACAAAGTATGGTAATTCTCAACTGCTGAAAATGTCAAATCCTAGAAAACATAGCATTCTTGCTCATGATGTTAAAATCGTTCTCGAACAGTTGTTGGTTGAAGATTTATTGGATGAATCCAATGTTTCCAAAACAGACTATTAAAGAGTGTGTTTATATAAAATTAAATGAGCGCTGGCAGCGGGCTGCACTGTCTTTTTCTAAATGGGAACATAAACTACAAAGTGCAATTTACCTTAATGACTCAAATAAGGCAAAAATCCCGGGATGAACTACAGAAAAATAAAAGGATTAAATGTGAGAGAACTGAAGAAGTCATCTGTGTGCCTGATTACTTCTGTGTCTTTACTCGATCAAATCTTTTCATTCAATTTGTTAGAAATATTATTTTAATTATTGCTACTACTGAAAATAAACTTGTCTATTTACTTGAATAGTTGTATAAAGGTACTATATGCATGAGTAGCAACATTATCATGGTCAATCTATCCTATCTGGCAACAAGTCAAACACATTTTCATGAATTAAATTTCTATAATAATTGCAAATACAGAAGAAAACATGGATCCTGTAAAGTGGATTGATTAGGTGAAAGCATTTTCTAGAATAATGATAAAATGATACTATATATTATTTACTCCCAGAGAATTTTTCTATATCAATATTTTTATTACATCTAACAGATAATACAAGTCTCTGTCTTCTTGAGAGAATCATTTTCAGACCCTGTGCATACCCACATGGTACACAAATCTTAATAACTGCATGACTGAAGGCACATTGGGGCGAATTTAACTAATCTGTAAATCGTCAGAAGAAGCAGGACAGTTATGAGAGAATATGAAGATAAACAAATGCACAGTTGTACAGAAAAATGTTTATATGATTAGATTAGATACATAGATGGATGGATAGGATAAGTATATGGTATTTGAAATTGAATATTTGTATATTTCATACACTGTCATAGGACTTTATGTAAATTATGCTTCTTAGCCTTTACAGTAATCCTATGAAGTTGGCATCTTAAATGAGATGTAATATTTGAGACTTAAAGCTGAATTGCAGATGATCTCACACTCAATAAATGACACATTCAGGATTCCAATGAATTTGAAAGCACAGACTCTCACTTATTCATGCAATATAATCCAGTCACCATTATGTGCTAGCACCATTCTAGGCATCACTGATAAAGTGGGAAATAAAACAGACCATGTTTCTGATGTCCTACCTCTTACATCGTACTGAGGAGAAGAGACAAAAAAAAAAAAAAAAAAAAAAAAATGTAAGTACATAATATATTAGGAGCTAATGGACACTGTGAAAAAAGTAAAAGCAAAGTGAGGGAAAGAACAAGTAAGGGAGTCTAAACACTGTTGTTTGTAGGAAAGAAGATGTTTGAGCAGAGACCTGAATGGAGCCCAGCACTGTCATCAGAGTATCTGGATGCAGGACATTTCTTGCAAAAGGAAAAGTTGAGATATTCCCAGATGGGTGTTTGCTGGATGTGTGAGAACAGTTGCAAGGAGATCAGCATTTGCTAAAGAGGAATGAGTTGGGTGTGTTGCAGGAAGTGGTGAAGCAGCAAAGATATTAGGGAAAGACCACACAGATTTTCATTTGGGATTTTATTCTAAGTGATATGGGGAGTCATTTGAGAACTGTGGTGAAGAAGATGGCAGAGTCTACTACAGTGCTAATAGGCTAACTCTGGCTTCCATAAGGAGAGCTGTCAGTAGAAAGGAAAAAGAAGAGACCAATGAGGAGGGTGATTCTCAACCCCATCAAATCCAGTGCTTTTTAAATTAACAAAGATTAAGGCCCCCCCCTTTTTTTTAACCATTTTAAATAAATCTGAACTACCTATACAACTGATTACCAAAGTAAATCAAAATTTAACCTAGGCATGGTGGCTTACATCTGTAATCCCAACACCTTGGGAGGCCAAGATAGATCACTTGAGGCCAGAAATTCAAGACCACTCCTACCAACATAGTGAGATCATCTCTCTAAAAAATAAAACAAAAAGATTACCAAAAATTGAAATTCCTATTTATAATACAAATGAGCAATAAATGAAAAAGAATTTTTTAAAAAATCATTTATTTTAACGTCTTTTTCTGCAAAAATTATACATTAAAAAACAATAATGAGTGATCAGATTTTGACACCCATGTGTATGTGTACCATAAATGTGAAAGCTAAAAGGGCTAACCAATCCAGATGCCTTATATTGGCAAATCAAGGACAAAAAACTGCATGGCCAATAATAATGTCATTGTCCAAAGTGATGAAAATAATCCTAGTAAAGTTTCAAACAACACTTAGTGTAAACTTTTAATTTACCCAGCAGTTATGTTCCTGAAGAATTCCACATATTTTAGAGAGGAAAACATGGGGCCAACCTACTTTATGTTTGTAAGTAAAATAAAATGAGAGTCTAGGCTCAGACATGACCAAGAATGTGAGGCACTTAAAAGTCAAGCAGAGTGAAGGATAATTATTTTTTCTGGTAGGCTTTCCTGTGCATCACTAGCCCCCCTACTCAGTAAAGGATTAATATCTTCTTCAACTCCTCTGATCAATGAATACAGCCCCATGGGTTTTGAAAGTGCTTCCAGAAGAAGGTATTGCCCATTTTAGAATGACTGAGTCAGAAAACTAAAGCAAAGGTCAGGTGAAAAGGGAATCACACTGAAGGTGGCAATCAGTAGCAGATTCAGGATATGAAGTCAGAATTTACAGGATTTGCCAGTGATTGGATGTGGGATGTGAAGGAAAGAATGACATCAAGGATGATTCCAAGTATTCCAGTTTGAGAAACCTGGAGGAAGGAGTTGCTATATACAGAGACAAAAGTTTATGACTATGTTAGATCACTCTCCATGTGTGATAATTACGAGGCTATTGGGAAGACCACTTCTGACCATAGTACTTTCTCACGTGCTACACCTAATGCCTGGGAATAGTAGAAATCTGGTTAATTATGACAAATGCTTTTGACTATAGTGTAAATTAGATTAAAACTTCCCACCAGACTATTCTTTTAATATTCAGTTGAAGCAAGGACATTGAGGGAGAATTTTAATAGGAAAGAAAAAAATTCCAAATATGTATTTCCACATGAGAACTGATCTGGTTAGAGCAAAGGATTGATAACGAGCATTGAAAATTGGCCTGCAAATGTGAAAAGGAATTTAGAAAGGAGAAGTAGATGAAGAGTAATGATAAACGTTGCCTGCTTCATTATTTTGCCTACTACAGGTCATCATCAATTATGTACCCATGGCCATTCTGACGAATGATAGGTAAGTTTCACTAAGCACCAACCCATCTGCAGTGCAAGAAAAATAACTAAGTTGACTTCAAATTAAGAAAATAGGAAAAAGTGTCTCAGTTTTCCCAAGAAGTCTAATGGATGGGGCTACCACCCACCTCTTAGGGAGAGTGGGAGGTCTGTTGTAAATCATGACTCAGTTGTCTATGAGCACACTGTCTCTTTGCCCTTTAGGAGAACGGAGGTTACTAAACTCTTTCCTTGACCTGCCCTAGGACTAAGCCACAAGCGTATTTGAAAAAAGAAAACAAGCCCAGGAAAGTCTTTCTGGGTTTTTATCATGTGCTTCCCTCTGAAATTATATTTTTCAAATATAAATTCTGAATAAGAGAAAATAATGGAAGTCCATGTTTAATTCCAGTGTTGTCTCAATCCGTTCCCCTACAGAATACACTCAAGTAATCCATGGCATTTTTTCTCACTTGAAAACAAAATCTGCTTTCCCTTCATCTTCACTGGGTGAGTGTGATCAACATAACAATATTGGCTGTAAAAGGGGATCCCTTGATGGTGAGACAACCCCAGAGCTTGAAGCAGCTGCAGTGAAACACAGGAAAAGGCATGATATTATCCTCTGTCAAACAGAAAAAATAATGTGTGATTTTGCAGTTTATATCCTGTGCTACTCTTTGACAAGCATGATGTTGAACTGCATTAAATATTAATTTGTATAATGCAGTAGTCATATAAAACTAGCATAAAACACAGCAGGGGAAATTGCATTTTCTTACAGTTAAGACTATTGTTACAATCTTCTGGTACCTCATGCTGTCATCCTACTTAGTAGATTGATGTTTATTTTGCCAGCACATACCGACTGCCATCAATAGCATTGCTAACTTGTCTACTGTTATGTTGTCCTCAGAAGCAGTAAATCTTGCCTACTGCAAAAGGGTCTTTAGATTCAAGGACTACTCATAATCTCTTGACATGAATTTAATCAAAATTCAGAAATGCCACATGAATGTTTGCTTCTAGCAAATAGTTTATGTTAAGCCTAGGCAGAGCTTCGGTTTTGATCTACAGCTCATTTCATGATGTAAGGCCAGGGATAACTTAACTCCAAAGTGTCATGCTCCTTTGTTTTCAGATGTGCCATCTGTAGAAATAAATGCCTCAGTCCTCTTTTAAATCTTACTTAAAAAAGGTACGGGCCAAATAGGCCCATTTCCCTTACCCTACCCATTCCCAGCTTACTCTTTAATCTTTTTGTTCTTGTCATAAGTCATGAAACTATTATTTTGATTTCATTTTTTTCCAGAACACCTACAACATTGTTCTACAAAATCTGCAAGTCATGAACACATATTATTTAAAGGCAATTTCTTCCTTCCTTTTACATTTGGTTTTGCTCCTGTCTTTTTGTATTTTTTGCTCTCAATATCCATTCAAATCTATAAAACCAACTCTCACTACCTCCACACCCCCTTGCAAACTCTTGCCTTGGGCATTCTTCCATAGAAGCTGATCTTCAGACTCATGACTGATGAAACGCAAGATGTCACTCAGAAGGAGATAGTTACAAAGCTGGTCAGACTTCAGATACTGTGTCATATTTCTCTACCTTCTTCCACACACTTTTGCCAAATGTAGCCTTTCTTGATCTTTATGTCTATTTTAAAAGTAATCTCAAAGTCTGAGACTCATTCTTAGCTCAACCCTAAGGAAAGAGAAAGAATAAAGAATAGGTACAGAATTTCAGAAATTCAGAGAAGAGAAGTTACTTTGATATCTTTGTTTAAAATAATACATGCAGGAAGGAGGGCTTCGGGAATGGAATTCTGGAATTAAGGACATTGAAAATGTCTACGGAGTTATAAATTTCTCATGAATTGCGGAACTCCATCTAGATTTTGAAGGACCAGAGATAGACTCTTTTTTTTTTTTTTTTTTTTTTTTTTTGGCAAAACTCAACCTATTATTTGCAAACAGTTACAATGCCCTCCAATCTTTAATCTCTCTAGAGAAAAAATGCTTTTTCCACCTGTCACTAACATTCATCTAGATTTTTGCATTGATTAAAGATGATATATTTTGCTTACATATCACATTTCTCAAAGTGACTGTCTCATAAAAACACATGTGATTCAAAATAGCAGACTTCAACCACTGTGCTTTCCCAAGCAAGAAGAAACTGAGATAGCTCCTGTGCTATGGTTTGAATGTCTTTCCTAAATTCAGGCATTGCCAGTGTAATGGCAGTAAGAGGCAGGGCCTTTAAAAGGTGATGAGGCCACGAGAACTCTTCGCTCATGAATCGGATTAAGGTCCTTAAAAAGATGCTGCACTGTGTTGGGTTTTCTTGCCCTTCTACCTTCTGCCATGTGAGAACACAGTGTTTCTCCCCTCCAGAGGATGCAGCCCTCACCTTACTACTGAATCTGCTGATACCTTAATCTTGGACTTCCCAGCCTCCAGAACTCTGAGAAAATTAATTTATATTTTGTATAAATTACCTGGTCTTGGTATTTTGTCACACCAGCACAAATGGATTAAGACACCCTGGTTTCTAAAAGCCTCCCCAGGGATGTTGATCATCATTTGTCTCCATTTAAAAAATCACTGATATAAACACTTCTGGAGTGTTTAGGTTCAAAAGTTTAACACTAGATTAAAATATTTCTGCACTTTCTGCCATTTAATTGCACTCTTTTTTATTGGAAAAATTTTGCAATTACCCAGACTCTTCTTATTCATTTGAAAGTATCTGCAACAGAGAAAACTACACGAGGGAGGGGCCAAAATGGACAATTAGAAGCAACTGTATTCATGGAAATCACAGAGGAATGAAAGTGACAAGTGAATTCAGCACCTTCAACTGAAATATCCAGGTTCTTGCATTGGGACTGACTAGGCAACAATTTGACCCATGGAGAATGAAGAAAAGCAGGGTGGGTGACTGCCCACCTGGAAGCAGCATGGGGGCAAAGGAACCCCCAACCCCAACCAAGGGAAGTGGTGAGTGATTGTGTGACTTCACCTGATAAACCAGCCTCTTCCACAGATCTTTGCAACCCATGGATCAGGAAATCCCCTCATGAGCCTGCACCACCAGAGTCTGATACACAGAGCTGTGTGGAGTTAGGACAAAGCAGCCACTCAGACACACACAGAAACCAAGGAGTTTTAAATACTCTAGCCCCAGGATCCTTGGCAAGGCAGAAGATACATCCAAATATATCCCTAGAAAGAGGATTAAATCCAGGGAGCTAAGCAGCATTGTTCTGAAGACCCCACTTCCATAGGACCTCACAAGTTAAGACCCACTGGGGTGAAATTCCAGCACGCCAACAACAATAGGCTGGAGTCTGCCTGAGTCAGGTCCAAGTTCCCGGGGGAGGGGTAGCTGGCATCTCTGCAGTTCTGTAGACTCAGCTGTCCCAGCCTGCCAGCTCTGGAGAATACAAATGGTCCAGACAAGGAAGGGCCTTCAACAACACGACACAGCTGCCTTACCAGATTGTGGTCAGACTGCTTCTTTAAGCAAGACCCCAATCCACTCAACCTCACTGGGTGGAATTCCCTTGTGAGGGTTTCAGCCACTTCAGCAAGGGTTCCACACACAGAGCTCTGATCTCTCCCTGGGACAAAGCTCCTGGCGGTAGGAGCAACTGCCATCTCTGAGGTTTGGTTGACCCAGCTGTTTCAGCCTGCTGGCTTTGGAGAATCCAAACAGTCTGGATGAGGAAATGTCCTCCCAATACACCACACCTGCTCTAACAAAAAGCAGTCATTGCTTTGGTAAGCAGGTCCCTGATCCCATTCCTCCTGAATGGGCGAGACTTCCCAACAAAGGTCTCCACAGGCACATTTGACTGGTAATAGGTCAGTGACTCCCGGGATGGAGATTCCAGAGGAAGGAGCAGGCTGCCATCTTTGCTGTTTCAAAGACTTCACTGGTGAATCTCCAAGTACAAGGAAAACTGAAGCAACTGGAGTCTGGAGCAGATCCTCAGGAAACTGCAGCAGCCCTACGGTAGAGTGACCTGACTGTTAAAGGAAAAACAAACAGAAAACAACAACAACAACAACAGCAAGATCAACACAAAAAGTATCCACAAAGACCCCATTCAAGATCAGCAACCACAAAGATCAAAGGTAGGTAAGCCAACAAAGACGAAAAAGAATTAATGCAAAAACATTGAAAACGCAGAAAGCCAGAGAGCCTCTTCTCCTCCAAATGACTGCAACACATCTCCAGCAAGGGCACATAACTGGGCTGAGGTTGAGATGGCTGAATTGACACAGCAGGCTTCAGAAGGTAGCTAATAATGAATTTTGCTGAGCTAAAGGAGCATGTTGTAACCCAATGCAAAGAAGTTAAAAATCATGATTTTAAAAATACAGGAGCTGATAGCCAGAATAGCCAGTTTAGAGAGAAACATAACTGACCAATAGAGCTGAAAACACAACATGACAAGTTCACAATGCAATCCGCAAGTATTAGTAGGAGAATAGAGCAAGCAGAGGAAAGAATCTCAGAGTTTGAAGACTATCTTTCTGAAATAAGACAGGCAGACAAGAATAGAGAAAACAGGATGAAAATGAATGAACACCACCTCCAAACAATATGAAATTATGTAAAGAGAAGGAACCTACAACTGATTGGTATACTTAAAAGAGACAGGGAGACTAGAACAAAGTTGGAAAACATACTTCGAGATATCATCCGGGAGAACTTCTCCAATCTAGCAATACAGGCCAACATTCAAATTCAGGAAATGCAGAAAACCCTAGTAAGATACTCCATGAAAAGATCAACCCCTAGACACATAATTGTCAGATTCTCCAAGGTCAAAATGAAAGAAAAAAATGTTAATGCCACCCAGAGAGAAAGGCCAGGTCACCTACAAAGGGAAGCCCATCAGACTAACAGCGAACCTCTCTGTGGAAACCCTACAAGCCAGAAGAGATTGGGAGGCCAATATTCAACATTCTTTTTTATTTTATTTATTTTATTTTATTTTAAGTTCTGAGATACATGTGCAGGACATGCAGGTTTCTTACATAGGTAAACATGTGCCAGGGTGATTTGCTGCACTTTTCAACCCGTCATCTAGGTATTAGGTCCTGCATGCATTAGATATTCAACACTCTTAAAGAAAAAAAATTCCAACCCAGAATTTTATATCTGGGAAACTGAGTTTCATAAGTGAAGGAGAAATAAGATCCTTTTCAGACAAACAAATGCTGAGGGAATTAGTCAGCACCAGGAGTGTCTTGCAAGAGCTCTGGAAAGAAGCAATAAATATGGAAAGGAAAACTGTTACCAGTCACTACAAAAACACACTGAAGTACACAGACCAGTGATTCTATGAAGCAACCACATAAACAAGTCGCAACATAACCAGCTAGCATCTTGATGAAAGGATCAAATTCACACATAACAATACTAACTTTAAACGTAAATGGGCTGAATGCCCCAACTAAAAGACAAAGAATAGCAAGTTGGATAAAGAACAAGGACTTATTGGTATGCTGTTTTCAAGAGACCTATCTCATGTGCAAAGACACACATAGGTTCAAAATAAAGGGAGGGAGGAAAATTTACCAAATAGAAAACAGAAAAAATCAGGGGTTGCAATCCTAGGTTCTGACAAAACAGACTTTAAACCAACAAAGATCACAAAAGACAAAGAAGGGTATTACATAATGGTAACAGGTTCAATTCAACAAGAAAAGATAACTATTCTAAATATATGTGCACCCAATTCAGGAGGACCCAGATTCATAAAGCAAGTTCTTAGAGACCTACAAAGAGACTTAGACTCCCACACACTAATAGTAGGAGATTTTAATACCCAACTGACAATATTACACAGATCATCAAGACAGAAATTAGCCAAAACAAAGGGGCCACAGGTCCAATGCAAGTATAAAACCTGGCAGGGCACTCATTAAATCTTAAAGTCCCCAAATAATCTCCTTTGATTCCATGTCTTACATCTAGGCCATGCTGATATAAAGAGTGGGCTCTCAAGGCCTTGGGCAGCTCCACCTTTGTAGCTCTGCAGGATACAGCCCTTATAGCTGCTTTCATGGGCTAACATTGAGAGCCTTTGGCTTTTCTAGATGCGTGGTGCAAGCTGTTGGTGGATCTACCATCCTGGAGACTGGAGGACAATGGCCCTCTTCTCACAGGTTCACTAGGCAGTGCCCCAGTTGTGACGCTGTGCAGGGGCTCCAACCTCACATTTCCTCTCTGTATTGCCCTAGTAGAGATTCTCCATGAGGGCTCTACCCCTGCAGACTTCTGCCTGGGCATCCAAACATTTTCATACATCCTCTGAAATCTAGGTGGAAGCTCCCAAAGCTCAGCTCCTGTATTCTGTATACCCGTAGGCCCAACACCACATGGGAGCTTATAAGGTTTGGTCTTGTACCCTCTAAAGCAATACCTGAGCTGTATATTGGCTCCTTTCAGCCACAGCTGGAGCTGGAGTGGCTGCAACACAGAGCACTAAGTCCTGAGGCTGCACAAAGCAGCCAATTTCTCCCATTTGAAACAGGAACATTTATCCAATGCCTGTACCTGCACTGTATCTTGGAAGCAACTAGGTTTTGATTTTATAGGCTCATAGGCAGAAGGGACTTCCCTTGTCTTAGATGAAACTTTGGACTTGAACTTTTGGTTAATGCTGGAATGAGCTAAGACTTTGGGGGACTGTTGAGAAGCGATAATTGTATTATGCAATGTGAGAAGAACATGAGATTTGGGAGGGGCCAGAGGCAGAATGATATGGCTTCACTCTGTATCCCCAACCAAATCTCATCTCGAATTGTAATCCCCACTTGTCAAGGGAAGGACCTGGTGGGATCATGGGGGCAGTTTCCCCCATAGTGTTCTCATAATAATGAGTAAGTTCTCACAAGATCTAAGGTTTAAAAGTGGCACTTCCTCCCTTCACTCTGTCTCTCCAGCCACCTTTTGAAGAAGATATTTCCTTCCCCTTTGCCTTTCATCAAGACTGTCAGTTTCCTGAGACCTCCCCAGCCAAGTAGAACTGTGAGTCAATTAAATTTCTTTTCTTTATAAATGACCCAGGCACAGGCAGTTTTTTATATATCGGTGTGAAAATTAACTAATACCCTTTCCCACTCCATTTTTCTAATTTTTATTGGATATTTCTTAACATTAAACCAACTTCCTGAGCATGAACCCCCACAATTAAATTTATTTCACTTCAGCAGATGTTTTTAGTATTCCCACTAAATGCCAGGTACTGTCAAAGACCCTGAGAACACAAACCTGAAAAAGTATTCACATCTGCCTTCCAGGAAGTCACAATAAATTGAGAGAGAATGTCAAGAAAAGGAATAACTAAGATCCATTAAGAAAGTGACCTCTTACATCCATCATCTCAAGCATGGCATATTAATTCTCCCTTTTCAAATGCACAATTGCCTCTACTATGTTAACAATACAAAAATCAAAAGTTGTTCATTTGATCTTGATAACCAAATTGTATTCCCTCGCCTTAAACTACCCCCTCCCTGGCACACCCACACCAGATTTCTCCACTGATGATTTTGTTTCATCTCCTAGGAGACCTCTTCAAGAAGAGCTAAAAACCACTGCTCAAAGAATTCAGAGAGGACACAAACAAATGGAAAAACATTCCATGCTCATGAATAGAAAAATCAATATCATGAAAATGGCCATACTGCCCAAAGTAATGTATAGATTCAATGCTATTTCCTTAAGCTACCAATGACATTCCTCACAGAATTAAAAAGGAAAAAGAAAACTGTTTTAAAGTTCACATGGAACCAAAAGAGCCTGAAGAGTGAAGACAATCCCAAGCAAAAACAACAAAGGTGGAGGCATAATGCTATGTGGCATTAAAATGTATACTACAAGGCTACAATAACCAAAAAAGTGTGGTACTGGTACAAGAACAGACACATGGACCAATGGAACAGAATAGGGAACTCAGAAATAAGACTGCACACCTATAACCCTCTGATCTTCAACAAACCTGACAAAAACAAGCAATGGGGAAAGAATTTCCTATTCAATAAATAGTGCTGGGTGAACTGGCCAGCCATATGCAGAAAATTGAAACTGGACCCCTTCCTTGCACCATATACAAAAATTAACTCAAGATGGATTAAATACTTAAATGCAAAACCCACAACTATTAAAACCCTAGAAGAAAAATCTAGGCAATACCATTCAGGACATAGGCACAGGCAAAGATTTCATGAAAGGCCAAAAACAATTGCAACAGAAGCAAAAACTGACAAATGGGATCCAATTAAACTGAAAAGCTTCTGCCCAGCAAAGGAAACTGTTATCAGAGTGAACAGACAACCTAAAGAATGGGAGAAAATTTTTGCAATCTATTCATTTGACAAAGGTCTAATATCTAGAGTCTACAAAAAACTGAAACAAATTTACAAGAAAAAAACAAACAACCCATTAAAAAGTGAGAAAAGGACCTGAACCAACACTTCTCAAAAGAAGTTATACATATAGACAACAGATTTTTTTTTAAAAAAAAGCTGAAAACCACTGATCATTAGAGACATGCAAATCAAGATCACAATGAGAAACCACCTCACACCATTCAGAATGGTGATTATTAAAAAGGGCAGAAACAACAGATGCTGGCGAGGTTGCAGAGCAACAGGAATGCTTTTACACTGCTGGTGGGAGCATAAATTAGTTCAACCATGGTGGAAGACCATGTGGTGATTCCTCAAAGCCCTAGAGGCAGAAATACCATTTGACCCAGCAATCCCATCACTGGGTATAATCCCAAAGGAATATAAATCATTCTACTATAGAAATACATAAAATACTATATATATATAATACTATAAAAATACATGCATGCATATGTTCATTGCAGCACTATTCACAATAGCAAAGACATGGAATCAGCCTAAATCAGGATAAAGAAAATGTGATACTTATGTACCATGGAATACTATGCAGCCATAAAAAGGAAAGAGATCATGCCATTTGCAGGGACATGGATGGAGTTGGAAGGCATTATCCTCAGCAAACCAAAACAGGAACAGAAAACCAAACACGTCCTCACTTAGAAGTAGAAGCTGAATGATGAGAACACATGGTGGGTAACAACACACTGGGGCCTGTCAAAGGGGTGAGTGGGAGGAGGGAGAGTATCAGGAAGAATAGCTAATGCTGGGCTTAATACCTAGGTGATGGGATGATCTGTGTAGCAAACCACCATGGCACACATTTACCTATGTAACAAACCTGCACATCCTGCACATGCACCCCTGAACTTAAAAGTTGAAAAAAAAAAAAGACAAAGAGATAGAAAAGTATCTGCTATTATTATTCCCTAAAACAACAAAAATCTACCTTCTAACATGTATTATTTCAACACTATTTCAAATGAAATAACTCCCAGATATAAAAATTAAGTTAGAAATTGAAAATCCACACTGGAAGTTTTAATCATCTAAATCAAGGGATCCAGAGTTACTGGCAAATCACCCCATGACAGCCTTTGAAATATACTAATCACAGGCCACTGACTCAGTGGACATTCAATAAATAACAACTGATGAAGTTGAAAATATGTTGCTACAAGTTGACTTTCAGTCTTAAATAACCACTTGCAAAACTCCACCTGAAAAATGTCCTGAATATAAAGAATATTTATGAGTGACAGCTCTCTTCATCCCTTTCATAGAAGTGATTTAGTTCTGGCAGATAATACTGGATCTCCAATATTGAGGTACTCGTGTTTAAAGTCCAATATATGAATAAACGCCATATATAGGCATTACTACTGCTAATCAGAAAAGTAAGTAAAATGTTAAATAATAAAATAGATTTTATCTGTATTCAAAAAAATTTTAATAAGAAAAATAAAAATCAAGAAACATGATCTGGTGAAATAATTTAAACAAAAGGCAGAAAATGGAAACACTAAAATTACAGACACAAATATGTAAGATGCTTTGGGAGAGTGGCAAGGAAGAAGAGCGACACTCCTGGCATATACACCATAGTATCTGAATTAAGGACTACAGTTCATAAAAGGGGACATTCGGTTACCGTATAAAAAGAGAAACCTAATTAGGCTTTGTGAAATATTTGGACAGTTTCTAAAATCAAGTTATGGCTTTTTTTTTTATTAAAAAGACTTTAAGGATGCCTTTAAGAATGATTACAGTGAAATGTTTAGGCAAGTTTGCTGTAAACCTGAGTAAACTCCAAATGCTTGAGTCTTCTACTATACTGCAGCAGCTCATTGTTAGGTTTCTCAAAAGTCCAGGAAAGGCTACGTTTTCTCATGCTCACTAGCAAACTAATATAATTGTTTATATACGCAAATATGATTTCAAAAAATAGGTCTTTTTTTCTGAAATCTTTAACGGTGTTAAGTGATTTTACTAGATGTGATTATGTCTAGTCCACAACTCAATTCTACAATTATTACAATTACTACATTAGAAAATAACTACCTGCTACTATACTGGGGAAAAAGAAAACAGACATTAAATGCTTATGAAATGATAATAAAATATTTTAGTTTTTCTTGTATTCTGCAATGATCTCTACATTAAATGATATTCTCTTTTCCTTTCAATTTGAATTTTTTGTTTTTTTTCAGATGAGGGTCTCACTATGTTGCCCAGGATAGTCTCCAACTTCTAGCCTCAAGCAATCCTCCTGCCTCAGACTCCCATCCCAAAGTGCTAGGATTAGAGGTATGAGCCAACATGCCAGGGATAATTTGAATTTTTAATAGTGAGGTTTTACATTTTTGTCTCATGTTTTTTAGCCATTTGGATACTCTGATCTGTAAGTTGTCCTTAAAGAGTCCTTGGAAACACAGCACTCACTTTGAAAAAGGCACCTTTTAGGAGATGTAGTCCCCCTTCCTTTTCCCTATGGTAGTTGCTGGCACTCAGCAGTAGGTAGGTTTCAGCTGGGAGGTGCAACCAGCTACTACACTCACAGAAAGGTGACACATGACTAGAGCGAGCCCTATGCTGAGGGACGCTAAAATGATCTAGTCAGTTTATCTTTGTTAAAAAATCACAGAGTTTCAGCCTACGGTTCTGTGAGAAGTAGAGCAGACCATGAGTAAATGGTATTCTTGATAATCTCTTGTATGTTAGATAATAATAAATTTTCAGAGTAATAGGTTTTTCTTCTCAGGTTGATGAAATCCAACACCTAGACAATATCTCTAATTTCCTTCTTGACATTCCTATATAGATTGTGAAAGGAACTGGGCTTTTTCTCATTAACACTGACTGTACAAAGCAAGCAGGGGCTTCTACTTCAGGTATAAAGAAAAACCACATATAAGAAGCATCTAGCACAACAGTACCAAAGTGCTTAGGTCATAAGATTTATGTGTCTGTAGAATTTATATCCAGCCATTATTAGCCATTATTCATAAGAGGCTTGAAATGTACATAAAAATAAAAGAGAGGCCAGGCACAGTGGCTCAAGCCTGTAATCCCAGCACTTTGGGAGGCCAAGATGGGCAGATCACGAGGTCAGGAGATCCAGACCATCCTGGCTAACACGGTGAAACCCCGTCTCTACTAAAAACACAAGAAAAAAAAACAACAACCAGCCGGGCGAGGTGGCGGGCGCCTGTAGTCCCAGCTACTCAGGAAGCTGAGGCAGGAGAATGGCGTAAACCTGCAAGGCAGAGCTTGCAGTGAGCTGAGATCCGGCCACTGCACTCCAGCCTGGGTGACAGAGCCAGACTCCATCTCAAAAAATAAAAATAAAAATAAATAAATAATAAAAATAAAAGATAAAAAATTGAAATCCTTAAGAAACAAACCTATAGCAATAGTCAGCATAGAGAATGGAAGGATAGACACTGGTTTGAAAACTGTTAATTCTTGCTAGTTATGCAGCAGCATTCCCTAGGGTTAAAAAGACTGAAACACAAGAATCATAAGCAGAAGAACCCCAGAAAGTCCCATGATCATTGCTAACCTTTGGGTTAGGGATATCAATTTTAATAACTTTTATCATTAAAAACTTAAATGGTTTTTGTGTTATATCATCATATTAGGAAAAATAATTCAGTATTAGTATGATAACTGGTTATATTGTTAACAATATTATCTTATTTTTTGGAAAATGAAAGATCATCCAATTGAGTATCTTTCTAGCGAACTGATGACTAAAATCTCAGAAAAATGTCATATTTGTAAATCACACACTATGTTCTATGTTAAGATATTCTAACACACACACACACGTCACAGAAATCTGAGACTATCCCATGCTATTTTGAATGCTCCTTCTTGCTCCTCCAATGCTGTGCTCTTCTGTTTGTAACAGAGCATATAAGTGAAATATTCTCCTCCCCAATCTTTGTCCGCTTAGTAGAATCATGATCTTTCTTTAAGATTCAACTGAAGTGATTTATCCTCTATGAAGCACAACATAAGCCCTTTAACATGATGCGTAGGATGGTGGCCACCCTCAACCCCATTTCCATAGTCTTCTCTGCTGCTGTGGTGTTTCCCGTAGAGTACAGAAATTTGTTATAGGAGACTCTGTGTAGAATACTTGCAAAAATGGTTAAAAGCACAGAGGAATAGATGAGTGAAAAATCCAGATATATGACTTATGAAAATATTAGCTGTATAGCTTGAATCAAATTGTTTAACATCTTTGAGCCTTAATTTCTACATCTTTAGAGACAAATATGCCTGCCTTACAGGTTACAATAAAGGTTATGTGAGTTCATACATATAAAACATTGCACAGCATCACTCCTATGGAAACAAGGAATTATAGTAACTGTTAGGAGGAGGAGGTTGAAGCAGAGCATAGTAATGTTCCATTATCTTCTAAAATAGAAGATAAATTTCTATTTTATCTAGCAATTGATAGGTAATCATTAACATATCTAAAGCAAGGAAATGACATGATAAATGTTACCATTTTAGACATATAAGCAACAACCTGGAAAACAGATTGCAAATATTTTTATTCTATGGCTATAAATGAAAATATTTATTAACTTCAGCTATGTGTTCTCATTTTTATTACTGCAGATTGGAGGAAAACAATTGGCATTTTAAATAATTATTTTAAATAACATTTTTCTTTGTTTTGTTCTGTTTATTAAATATTATTCAATCTAAGATTGGCATATATTTCCCTTGGATATTTTACACTCTCTGCCATATATATTTTTCTATTATGTATATGTGAAACAATGAAGAGTATGTATATGAGGTTGAAAGTCCATTGAAGTCCTTTAATCACATTTTTAAAGCTAAGTAATTACAGAAAAATAATGTAGAACTGTAAGAATTTTCTAGTTGATATTCACAGAGGAAGAAATCCTGACAAGAATAGGAAGGTCCTTGGTAGGTCAGTTGAGCATTAAACAACATTTTATTCACATTTCGGCATTAGGAAATAAAAGTTATTAACTTTCTTGCTTTTAGATGCACTTAATACTCTGTAGAAATATCCTTGAGCCTCAGAGGCTATTTACCTTTCTTTGCAATGTACACATGTGTCAATCTTTAAAGAGCTGGAAAATTTGAATAACAAATCCTCTAAAGTAAATGGCATAGCATGCTTAAGTGTATCAGTTTGCTAACATGTATTTAGTCTTTCTCATTACCATTATTCCTGCAATAAAAGGAAAGTGTCAACAGGGAGTTGAGATTTAAGTAATTTTTAAAAACAGAAAGGTTAGTGATTCTTATAGACAAAATACCATTTTTATTAAATGTATTAAACACAAAATATTGTATTACTATCCTTTGAGGCTGAATAATATCACTTTGCCCAATTAACAATATTTTAATCAATCAGGACATCAAACAAATTTTTATCTATAAGCAGGTCTTGTGTTAAACAGGTAGCTAAGATCAAGAAAATAAGTCCTTACGTAGCTATAATGTGACCATAATAATAATAAAGGTAATTATTTTATTTATTAGGGGATTTGAGGTGGCTTCACAAATAGTACAGAAATCATAGAGATATTTTGCTCGCTGGAAGTGAATTGGAAAAGGAAGCTGGAATGAAGATTCAGGACTGGAATTCTACGTATTTAACTATCTAAGCATTGTGTCAGTTAGAAGGAGTGCTTGTCATCTATGAAAGCAGAAGGAGTCACCAAGGCAAATGTTGTTAGTGCCTGTGTGCTCATTGTCTAGGGGAGCAAGAACTTGAAGTGTCCTAGAGCCACTGACAGAGATAAATGTAGGTGACTATAGCCAAAGAAATTCAAATATTCTGATCTCTCAAATTAACAATAATATAAAAATTAGTGAATTGGATTCATCAAAATTAATAACTTTTGCTCTTCAAAAGTTAACATTAATAAAAGAACAGGTCATAGACAAGGAGAAAATATGTGCAAAACATATATCTAATAAATAATTTTTATTCAGAACATATGAAGAACTTGTAGCTCAATAAGAAGACAAAGAACCCAATTTAGAAAAGGTTAAAGGTAAATAGCCATTTTACCAAAGAAGATATATATTCACACAAAAAGATGTACATCAATCATCTTTAGAAACACAGAAAATAAAATTACAATGAGATACTACCACACACACTAGATTGGCTAAAATCAGAAAGACTGGTAACACCCAGTATTGGCAAAGATAAGGATAAACTGCAACCCATTTGTATTGCTGATGAGAACATAAAATAGTATAACCATTTTGGAAACAGTTTAGCAGCCTGGTAATAAGTTAAACATACACTTACCATATTGGCTACAAAGTATGAAAATAAATATTTACACAAAGGCTTATATGCAAATATTTATAGCATCTGTATTCATAATAGCCAAAGAGTAGAAGCAACAAAAATGTACTTCAAACTGCTCAATGGATAAACAAATGGTAGCATATCCATACACTGGAATAATACTCAGAAATGAAAAGGAGAGAACTCCTGACTTATGCAACAGTATGGGTGAATCTCAAAAGCTAAATAAAAGAAATCAGACACAAAATATTATATATTATAAAATTTCATTTCTTTAAAACTTATAAAAAAAGGTAAAAACCGTAGAGACATAAAGCAAGTGAGTGGTTAACAGGCAAAGGGATGAGAATGAGGATTAGAAAATGGCAGGAAGAAATTTTCTAGGAGTGACAGAAATGTTCTGAAACTGGATTGTAGTGATGGTTGCATATCTTCATAAACAGTAAAACTCACCAAACTACATATTTAAAATGAAAGAATTATAGAGCTGTAAATTCTCTCTGAATAAAGCTGTTAAAACATTAATAAAAGATGAAAAGCCAAGGAAATCTCTATTGTAGTCTTATAAAAGGAATAAATATTATATAGAAATTCAGAGGGCATAAAATAATTTTAGAGAATGAGGAAGTTTAAGTGACAATGTGCAAAACATCAAACTACAAAATGAATCAACAGCTGGCTATTTTCTAATTCCATCCTCTAACTGGTTCATTCTTTTTAAACTATAAGAGACCTTGCTGAACTAGTCGAGATAATGCAGTATTTTTTATTAATTCATACTGAATTGAAAACCAATTAAATAGATTCTAATAGTATCTGGAAGGCAATTTTTAGATGACATGGCAAAGGCTGAACAGAAACAGTCACCTAAAAAAATACATGTTAATAATCACCTATTACAGCTCTGACTCATGCATTTCATCACATCAATCGCAGTATAAAGTATACAATTTAAAGCCCATTTTAACAAAAAATGGCTGAAGTCAACTGTGATCATTCAACATGGTGTAGATAGTACAGTACAGGTGCTGCTTCTGATAAATACAGTTTTTTTAAAAATCTGTGAATTTGAACAAAATTTCCATAACTGGATTTTGAGATCTCTCATTCATATTCCCATATCCCTATCAAAAGATCTAATATAAAATTCATTTCAATATATAATCCCTATCAAAAGATCTAATATATAATTCATTTCTCTATAATTAATGCTTTAATTTTCTTTCTTCTTTATTAATTTTTTGAGAACATGTCTTATGTATATTTATATTACTTGTATATATTATCATAAAAATATTTATAAAATAATTAGTTTCTTAAATAAATAATAGGAAAAAGAAAAAAATGCTAGTGCAAATTCTTGGCAGTCCCATATCGTTTGTCTGCTCATAGTACATACCTACTGATGGTAAAACTTGAATGAGCTAGGCGATTGCTGCATCTATTTATCAACCAACCCAGACTTTCGCAGGGTTCTGTTGAATGAAAATACAGTGTATGTGAATCAGAAACTCATGGAAACCAGCTTGTTAGGAGACAAGTCTCCAGAAGCGTCTCAGGTTTCTACAGGTCTTGCAGAAAGGCACTGCTGCCCATAAGCAATAGACTATCTTCTCAAGTATGTCTGGATAGTGAATAGCCTGGGAAAGTGAGTAGAAATAGTTTAGTCTCTCTCTCTCTCTCTCTCTCTCTCTCTCTCTCTCTCTCTCGGGATTTCTTACTGCCCATAAGAAAAGAATTCAGGTTGCAGCTTCAGGGTCTCCATCTTGTAACATATCCCACTGCAGCTGCAGGTAATACCTGGCCTTTGTTGTGTCACTCTGTAGGGTCAGGGGCTTGAAGAATTAGGGCAATGCTGATATTCAGACTGCCAGATCGCTGCGAGTAATAAAGTCTTTTGTCTCTGACACAGTAGTCTCCTATATTCTGTCAGCATCCATAAAACTTTAGCAGTTTAATTTATTAGGTTGCAAGTAGGGTAAAATCACAGACCCTTCAGAGTTCTTGACACAATTTCACTTTAAACTTTCCTTACTTGGTTGTCAACTCTGTTTCACAAGCAGAAAAGCCTAAATTTATTTTGGAAATAGACTGTGCAATACTATTTAATTTGGTCAATTTAGCCAAAATGAGACCTAGTAAATTCATGCTCAATAATTTTTATTTTACATACTACTTTGATATTACTTTGCAAAATAAACATTTTACCTAGAAAATATTAGTTAATAAAGATGTATATAGTTAATACAAAACATTAAAGATTAAAATGCACAAGGAATATAGTAAAATTATCCATTGATTTCAAATTGTTCAATCTTTTTTTAGACTACTAGATTAATTTCTTAATTCTGTAATTTAAACATCAAACCCATATATTTTTCTAAAGATTAAGAATATACATTCTACCCTAAAATCTAAGCAAAACTTAATGTTCATTAAATTAAAATTTATCTTCATTGTAGTATAAATTTAAAAGCATGCCAAAAATAATATAATAAAATTACTACAATGTATCTTTTTCTAGTTTAAATAAATATTATTTTGTTAAACTAAAAGTCTTACAGGGTAGTCTTAAGACGAGGCATCAATGCAGGTACAGCCTTCTCATTTAAAGATTGCTGGTTGAGAAACTTCACTGTGACAAGTACTTATCAAAGCAGTCATTATTAAATCTGGTTTCTGGGTTCAATCAATAGCCATTGATAAAATGCCTTCAAAAGAACATGTATCATTTTGTGCAATTTTGAAAGTGCTACTTTTGATAATGTAACAGTGTCCTTAACCTTTTTGCAGGAAAAACTGAGTGCATTATTGTCCTTATAATGACAGCAATAGCAATTATTAAACTGTATTTCTAGAAGAGCAAACTTATTTGTTTTCATTGACACCTCAGTATCAACACAATCACTTTGCTTTGGAGGAAATGAAAAATGACTTTAGAATGTCAGAGCCTATGTATAGTTCATCTCTGATAAGGGCTTTTTCTTTTAGGACTTAATACTAAGGACACTGGTTGGGAGCATTCTTAAGAACTCTCTTGGGAAATTACACATATATACACACACACACACAGAGAGAGAGAGAGAGAGAGAGAGAAAGAGAGAGAAAGGTGCTCTTTTAAAGAGCTCAATGTAAACTGGTTAACTATACTAATAATTAAAGTCACAAATTATATGGGCAAATATAGCCACAGCTGAAATATATTAAGCTTCATATTAAAAATTATTATGTGGAATCAATAGCTTTCTATGTTCTTCAATAAATACATAGATGCTATGGAATGAAACAAAAGAGTAAATATAATTCTGAAATTCTATATAATAATATTACATTCTCTTTTTATGTTACATATATGTTTGATATAAAACTTTATAGTCCATATTATATATGTTATTGTTTTTGTTTCTTATCTATAAATCTATATGCTAATGCAGTGATGCAAAAAGAAAATATAACATTTGCTACTTCAAAATTTTGTATGAGTTTTGTCCTGAAAATTGTGTTTTCATAAGAAAACATATCCAAAAAAAATTCAAGTTAGCCAATTCATCAGCCATTTCGTGTATAAATAAATAAATCTCTGCATGCATATGCATAATTGGGAAGTTTAATATAAAAATCATTTGGGAGAAGGAGGCTAGAGGAATGTGAGCCTGAGTTTTATGACAGAAAAATTCAAGATAAATTATGCTGAAGACCCACACATAATGTTTTTGTTTTACCTTCTCGTGTTATTTTTGATGCTGATTACATTTAGTCTAAATGTACAGACTCTTAATTAAGGTCTTACTATTTTAAGTAGTTTACTAGATTTTTTTTCTTTACCCCATTTGCCCAGATTTATAAAAAAGAAAAATGCAGCTGAGTTTAATACTAAGGTGATATAAAAGCAATTGGCATATCAACTATAAAAAAAAACAAAGTTTTCCTCAGCATTTAATTGTATAATTAGCTAGACTAAATTTACTCAAAGAATATAAATTCCTGTCTTTGACTTCCAACTTTTCAACCAGTCCTAGCTAGGTGAGAAAGAGTGAAGAGGTTCACTAAATGTAAGCATGGCATTATTTTTTAGAAAGGCAATCTAGTGCAATGATTACATATTTGGTATGAGGCTTTGGCATCAAACAGATATAAGTGAATCTAAATCCCAGCTCTGCCACTCATCATCTGTGTCAACAGGAAGTTACTCAACTTCTCTAAGATTCAGGGGAAAAAATAAACTATTTAAAACCAATAGTGCCTGTAGGCCCTTCTGCCATTAGGAAGTTGTCAGACTGGGAGTGGGAGGCATCATTCATATTAAGGGAGAAATAAATTTCTAAACTGCTTTGTTCAACTTACCTTGGCTGAGAGAGAATGGGATAAGAGAAGGCTGACCTTTCATAATCTTTGCCAGCTCTTCTCTGATGCATCTAAGGTGACACTCAGAGTAGATGACTGTTTCTTCAACAAGAATGTAAACACATTTTTTGGATATGCAAATAGTAGTCCAGATCCTAACTAGGAGTAGAAATGTGAATTGTGCTGCCTGATCTCAGGACTTCAGATTTCATAAGAAAGCCCCAATGAAGCAGTTTATATACTTTTATATAAACTCCCAAAGAGAAAGAAACATGAGATTTAAAGTGAGTTAAAGGACAAAGCAGCAAGTTTGGAAGAGCAAATTTTACAGTATCTAGAAAATAAGATGCTCCAAGAGGAATTGGGGATAATCAGGCACCATGTAGACAGAGATGTCTCATAGTTAATTTTTAAATTGATATCCTAATTTTCCGCTATATAAACATCCTCTAAAACTAAGGTAAATCCATTTTGTATAAGTAGTGTGTAAACTTGCACCTGTTGCTCCTGCCTCCAACTGTCCTTGGAGAACAGTTCCGAGTGAGCCTAGACAGATTGACCAGTGCCCCTCTGCAAGATTGCACCCCCTCCCTGGGCATTCTGCCCCAGGGCCTTCTCAAATGCCACAACAGTTTGTTCATCCCAGTATAATCCAGACCAGAATGCAGGACAGTGTGCACAGGCACTTCAACCTTCAGCCAATGAGGGCAGAAGATGGCAAATACATGCTCAGGCTCCTATCTTGAGAAAGGACCACTCTGGCAGACATTCTGCATGCTTCCTGGTAAGCTCTCGGAGGGTGGAGCCCTCGCTGCTCACAACAGAGGCACCAATAGCACATCTCATGGGGGCCTGTCATCCTTTCTGACTCACTCCTCTCACTACCTCCAACCCCTCTACCAAGGCTTTGTCTGTCCATGAATTTGCTTTCAACAAACCAAGATGCTTTATGAAAACTGATGTATGTGACGAACAAGGGGAAAGAAGCTATCCCTACCTGAGCCAGTACAGAGCTGAGAGGGCCAGCAGGCTGTGGAAAAGGCTGAGCAGAAACACAGACTCCATGCTGGGACCCTGAGGAGCATGATAATTGCTGTGTGAAGTAGGATAAGAAGCTTCTATCAATCTTTTTTTCTTGAATCAATTTTACTTATATCTCAAATGATGGTGCAATCTTAGTTAACAGATAAATAGTAGGTACACAATACATGGAAAAATAATTTCATAAAGCTGATTAGTAGAATTTTATATTCTGAACCAGTTTATTATGGTCAAGATCTTCAGTTTCAGTTTAACTTTGATGAATCTCAGGTTCCATGGATATTGGACATAACTTTTAGTGAAGTATCCACCAATTGACAAGTGGCATATTTTGAATCTCAGAGACATTGTATGAGTTGGTAACAAACTATTTTTGAAAACTTATTTCCTAAAACTCACGTTCACGTACTATACTTCAGTCAAATATTACCTATATACACCTTGCATTTTACCATTCTCTATATTGAAATAGCCTTCATTCTCACCTGCCATTTCCCCAATGCCTATATACATCTTTCCCCAACGCCTGTACATCATGTACTGTCCGGAGGAGCACATGGCCCATGAAATCTTCCTGGACCATACCAGACTGTAACTAAAAGTTTGATGGTAGTCACTCTCTGTTATCTCTTGATATGTTTGTTAATATTTTTCGCTTTCTCCCATGTCACAGGATGCTATTTATGCTTCATTTACCTTTTATTTACGTATGTTGGGGTTTTGGTAGACAGTCTAAGATTGGATCTGATCACTTCTTGGTCCTGTTCAAAATGCTGGACATATTTTTAATACAAAGGATGTTGCTATCAGCTTTCTCATCAACCTCCAAAATTCTGTGTGTCCCATCCTACAGTCCATTCTTTCAAACATTACCAATGACAACACATCTTATTCTGAAACTGAATTCTGACACTTGTTCCTAAAACAAATACCCACCTGTCGTCAACATTTCACTTTCACCCAGGTTTTTCTCTCTCTTCTTATTCGCAGGATTATGATGTGTACCAGTTTGTCCAGAGCATCTCCAGTTTAAGCCTGTTGTACTGATTATTTACAGTGCCTGCTGCTACTCTCAAAAGTTTCCAGGTTTGAAGGATAAATTATATAGTCACCTTATCTATACAGCTTGCAATGAATTTCTGCTTTCCCTTCTCATCTGTGCTTAACCTATTTTCACACTGAATTGCATATTTTACATCCACTATTTCAGAATATACCATAATTTTCGCAAGTGAGGGAAATTGTCACATAAAATGATGTAATGTAGTCAGTTTGCTCTGGGCATAGAGAAAGACTTTTCTGTGACCAACATTATAAATATCTGAGCAGTATTAACTTTGAAAAGGAGACACAAACCAGAATGGGTGGGGAGAGAGATTGCATTTGGCACAGCTTCAAAAACATCATTTCAGAAAGAAAAATCCAATTCAATTTTCAGAATGACTGGCTAAACCAATCCATGACAGGTCTATATAATCAATATCTACTGCTACTTACCTTGGCAGCATTCCTGGAAAGATCATTTTCCTAAATTGTCCTCTTCTCAGCCACTTTCCATTGTGTTTTATGCAAATTATTTTGGCTTGTGTACTGTATTTCTTTCTTTCTTTCTTTCTTTCCTTTTTTTTTTTTTTTTTTGCTTCCACTGCAATAAAGAACAAGCAACGTATTGCATTCCATATGAAATAGTAGGTATTTTTTAATCCCTATTTGCATTTTATTTCTTTGTGTAGTCAATTTTAATATTACTCTAAACTATCAGAGATGGGTCAAAATATTTTCCCATCTTCATAGCGTCTTGTAGATAATTCTAATCCAATGCTAAAAACCAAGTATTTCTATGTCTGTTATCAACCCCACTTTTACAAATTGTCATGCACCCTCCTGCCTTATGATGTTTCCCTTGGAGAAATCAGTGTTTTCCCAGCCAGCAAAGTCTTTGGCAGCAGATACAGCCACTGGATAGAAAACTGTTGATCCTCTCCAAAATACACATCTGACGAGGGCCCTCTGTCAAAGGATAAGCACCCAGTTAATTTGGGACTTAAGAGAAGTGGATCAGGAACCACTTTCACTTCTCCACTTAAATATACCCTCATATCTCTCAATAGCTTTCCATTGCTATGAGAGCACAATCTAAACCTAGAACTGTGACTGGTAAGTCCCTTCCTGGTCTGGCTGCAGCCCACCTCTCCAGCCGCGTCTCACGGATTCTCCCCAACATCCGCCACGTTCCAGCTACACAGGCCTCAAGTAAAGCATGACACTGGGTAAGTTCTCTAATTTATGAGACTCTGATCTGACCATTCCATCATGTATGTTAGCTCAGTTGTGTATTAGAATCCCATGGGGAGTTAAAACAATACTAATGCCCAAGAATGACTCTAATATGGGGGAGAGGGGAAAAAGGGATGGTGAAGTTTGTTTTTCTCTTATTTTAATCTTGGGCTGTGAAAGTGAAAATATAACCAAAAGCTTCAGTGATACCCAGTTGTGCTGGGTTGAATAGTGATCCCCCAAAAGATATTCCTAATTGCTGCACACTGTTGACTTTGTCATCTAGTGATGACATAACAAAATGTCATCCATTGGATGACTTAAACAAAAGAAATTTATTTTTTCACAGTCTGGGAGGCTGGAAATTCCAAAAGCAGATGCCAGCAGATTCAGTTCCTGGAAAGGACACCCTTTCTGGCTTGCAGACAGCTGCCTCCTAGACGTGTCCTCACATGGCAGAGAGAGAGAGAGAAAGGGAGAGCAAGCTCCAGTATCTCTTTTTATAAGGGCACTAATCCTATAATGAAGGGCCCACCCCATAATCTCATCTAACCTAAGTACTTCCTAAAGACCCCAGATCCAAACACCATCACGTTGGGGCTTAGGACATCAATGTATGAATTTGAAGAAGGAGAAAAATTCAGCCTACAGCCGCAATGAATGTCACCTAAAAGGTTCTTTGCAGATGTTAAATTGAGGATCTTGGATTTTCCTGGATAATCTGAGTGGGCTCTAAATCCAATGACAAGTGTCCTTATAAAAGAAAGGCAGAGGGAGATTAAATACACAGAAGAGAAGGCTTGTAAGCACAGAAAGAGAGGTTGGAATTATGCAGCCCCAGTAGCCCACAGAAGCTGGGGGAAGCAGGGAATAATTCTCCCTCAGAACTATCAAAGGGAATGCAGTCCTGCCAAGATCTTGGTTTTAGACTTCTGCTGTCCAAAACTGAGAGACAATAAATTTCTGCTCTCTTAAGCCAAAAAAAAAAAAAAAAAAAAAAAAAAAAAAAAATACTAATGCCCATGTTCTATCCCGAACCAATTAAACTGGTATCTTCTGGAAGTGAAGCCCTGGCACTGCTATTATTTCAAGCTCCTGAGATAGTAACTCTGCCATGTAATCAAGTTTGAGAAGAACTAAACTAAATAGCTATTCCTTCCAGAGATATTTTCATTTTAATTAGGGTTTCTTCCTTCTAAACAAAAATAATCTTGACCTTCTACATAAATATTGTCCAATATCAGATGCTTTATACCAGAGAATATATTAAAACTTAGGTATAGTGACAATATATATTAGAGACTTACAGCTCCTTTAAAATCTGTTGTCACCTCTATTATGACAGGAAAGGATTTTTTTATACTTGAAAGATAGACAGAAGTCACTATGGAACAATGTAACATTTCTACCTCTTTATTTTACACTATAAATAATAATTCAAAGTTGTCCTGCATAGTAACATCAAAAAGCTGGGTATTTTCTTTCTTTTGTGTTATAATTTCCTATAATTGGTTCCTCTTTTCATACTGATCAATAGTGAATAAATCTAGCCATACCATGTGAAATAATCATAACCTAACAGAGAAATACAGGCTGTTCATCTAACCCCAATCCTTTCTTTTTAACCTGCCGTCAGAAGGAAGTGCAAAAGGTCACCTCTTCATCTCTATTTCTTAAGAAAAGAATTAGTCATACGTATTGTTAAATTGGCTTCGTCCCCAAAAAAATAAATGAGAGATGAACTGCATTGAGCATAGGTACATCACCACACTCAGAAAGCCATTTGCTTCCAAGAGGAAATTAATGTAAAGCAGTCTTACAACATTACACGACATTAAATGTCTATAATCAGTTTATTCTGCTTAAGTTGTATGATGTGTTCAGCCAGCATTCTCCTTCTATAATCTCTCCCTAGGAAAACTCATCTTCTTTCACAACTGCAGGGATCACTTCGAAACTAATAGCTCTCAAATCCCCATCGCTATCCCCGACATCCCTCCTAAGCTCCAGAGGCCATATGGTGCGGTAGTTAAGTATGAATATAGAGGCTTTGGAAGCAGAGTGTCTACAGGCAACTCCCAGCCAACACTCTTAGGCCAAATTGTTTATGTTAAATAAGTTTCACTTTCCTCATTGTTGAGAAAAATGCATGCATCCCAATGCCTGGCAAGAAGGAAGTACTTGATAAATGTAATATTTACTATAATTATTATCATTAGGCCTAGCCACACAGATGTCCCAGGGAGTCATTTTGTATTCTCCCTTCTCCCTAATTTCCCATTTACTTTTTTTGGCTTTATTGAAGTAGAATTGGCAAATAAAATTGTATATATCTAAAGTGTACAACATCATGATTTGATATATGTATACATCAAAAATGATTAGCACAATCACCTTCATTAATTTATCCCTCACTTCAAATAGCTATCTTTTGGGGGGAGTGAGAATGCTTAAGATCTACTATCTCAGCAATTTTCAGGTAGACAATTCAATGTTATTAATTATAGTCGCCAAGTTGTACACTAAAACCTCCAAATGTGTTTAACTAAAAGTTTGTACTCTTTAACCAACATTCCCCCACTCCCTAGCCACTGGCAACCACCATTCTTCTCTGTTTTTCTATGAGTTCTACTTTATTAAAATTCCACAAATATGGTAGACAGATGATAGATAGATAGATAGATACATACATACATACATATATAAATACATACATACATAGATATAGATGCAGATGTAGACACAACTATAAATATAGATATAGATATAGATAGATGTAGATACCAAGCGTGATCCAACTTCACTGTCTTCGCATGTGCTCTACTGTTTATGTGACCCACCCTTTCCATCAGACAACTGCATCACCCATTCATTATTTCCTTTTGTTCTTTGTTCAAAGGTTATCTTTAGTGTAGGTATACAGATTTATACACACACACACACACACACACACACACACAATGGAATATATCCGGCCATAAAAAAGAAGGAAGTGTTAACATTTATGACAACTTGGATGGACTTAGAGGGCATTATGCAAAAGTGAAATAAGCCAGACAGAGGAAGACAAATACTGTGTGGCACCACTTAATGTTAGTTGTCTTATCCTGTTGTTCTACCTCTGCAGAGACTCCTTAATTTTTGTCCATCCTTGCTCACATGACCTGAATTTAGGTTATCATCTCTTTGATATTGAGACCTCCTTATAACTGGTCTCTTAGGCTCCAAACTCTTGACCTTACATTGCTGCCTAATTTCTTCCAGCAACACAGATCTGAACAGGAAGTGTCCCTGCAACATACTCAAGTGCCTTACTTAATACATCATTCAAGGACTTTCAAAATCAGCCTCCAACCACCCTGCCCACACTCACCTTCCCTACACTCCTCTTATGAGGTTCTCAATCTCACTCTAATTATGACAGATGATATTAGTGAGTCATCCACTTCTGTGGGAATTCTCAAAATGAATGTAATTATCTGACCACTGCCTGAAAATCTACCCTCCAAGAAAACAAGATAGAATGCAAGTGAGAGTCAAATTATTAAATATGTGTATGTATGTATGTTATATACATATATTGTGTGTGTGTATTTATATACATAATCTTAACGTGTTTCTAATTCGTAACTCTTAGAACAAATTATGTGTAAACTTTGGTACTTTATAATTGGTTTTAAAAGGATTACTAGACTTGTACCTCTCAACCAATAAGCTTTTGGATGACTATGTTATAGATGGGTAGTGATGGCCAACAAATTAAACTGAAATTAAGCCAAAAATGCCGCAGTGATTCATTCTAGTGTACCTTTGCTCGTTCAACACTCTCACCAAAACACCTTATACAGTACTCCACTACCTCCCATTTCTTGAATACCAAAGCACATGGTGTTCCTTTTGTTTCCTAGGCTTATCTGCCTCATCTGCCTGGTAGATCTACTCATTTCTTCCACTCTCAGTTTAAATAACACTTTTCTGACTCTCTACCTTTTGTTTTAGGTTCAGGGGATACATACACAGATTTATTACATGAGTAAATTGTGTGTCACTGAAATAAATTAAAGGCAACGGAATACTGAAAATGAATAAATATTACCCATTCTTTTAATGTTCCTTGACCCCCTGGAAGATTAGGTGCATGCTCCTTCATATAACTGAACTCAAGATGACCTGAAAACTGTGCTGAAATTCTGAGATTCAGTTCCAGGCTCAGGTTGGATGGATCCCTCAGCTGCAAATTGCAGCATCAAGGTTAATCCAAGAAAAACAGCATAGGAAAGGCGATATTTCACACCACCGAAGTGACTGCAGAGAGAGAGTCTATGTATAAGGCAACTGAATAGAAATCACAACTTCAAGTCAGACAAATAGTGATCAGAACCTGCAGAAATTATTTAAGGTGCCAGATTACAACCATCACCTCTTCTTACAGGTCATGGGAACCTTCAGCCTAGAATGGAAAAGAAGCTCTCAGAGGCCACCCTGGAACATCACTGCAATCTATACATTACCATTTTATGAAAACTTACAATATTTTTTCTGAGAAAAACTGATTATTAATAGAGATAAAATATCTGGGCAAAAGAATTAAATGTATATGGAGGAACAATGAAAAGGAAAATAAAAGTTAACATTAATATACTGGTATGGTAAATGGGAAGACAGAAATAGATGGGCTATCTTTAATTGTTAGCATAATTTAGGCATATTAATATATGTAAATTTCAACACAGTGTCAGGAACCACCTAGTATTTCTAACTTGAAGCTAGAAAACTGTTTTTACATGTTTCCAGGTAGAAAATAGTTTATCCTATTACAGAGCCTATCCAATTTTTCCATGGTGATTCAAAATAGAGTTAATGTAAAAATTTCAAAACCAGGCCATAATGAGGCAAATTTAAATTAAAACAGCAGAAAGGCAACTCTGCTTCCCAGTGGCAAACATGTCCTTCATTTCCTTATATTTAAAAATCCAATTTCTATCTATTTCAAATACAGTGATCTCTGTTAATATTATCCTTTATATTATTTTATGTAAATACAAAAGGTTTACATAAAAATTTCAAGTTGTCAAATAAATATCAACCTTATCAGAATAAATGAAGAAATGAACCCTACATATGCTATGCACATACTGATTAGAAAGATAGATGATAGCTAGACAGATGATAGAGACTGATGTCTACTAACCAACTTTTAGTTTATTTTACAAAAGTATTTCAATTAATTGCATTAATGTTAATATATTAGTTGATTCCTTTAGTAAAAAGTAATTTGTGCTTCTATTGAATACAAAGGTGGCAGCAAGAGAAGCCGGGAATCTGTCCTGTGCTTTCCCAGCCAAATCACATGCCCTAGCTCACAGCTCCATTCTGGAAGAAACAGCATCGTTTTCTATTTCACACCAAAGCTGACAGCAGATTTTATAGTTCTCTGAAAACACAAATGTCTGCATTCCTTTGAATACAAAACCAAATACATCACATAACACCTGATGTGTGATACCCCCTAGCACTGAGAGGAAATATTCAGTCACCCATGCATGCGTGCATGTATGCATGCATAGAACACATGTTAATTAAGCCCCCATTCTGTGCCAGGGCTCATCCAGGTATTAGCAACACAGCCCAGAGAAATCAGAAAGAAATCTCTGTTCTCATAGAGCTTACATTCTAGTGAGGAGAGACAGAGCAAACAGGTTAAATCAGTAAAACACAAAGTAGCAGCCAGAAAACATAAACATAAACCAGCAAAATAAATGATAGGGAGGAATATAAGGAGATCCATAAATAATAAGGAAAACAATTAAACTAGTTTTGCTAGGGCACATGACTTGGCTGGAGAATAAAGTAAGAAAAGGGGATAAAGAATATAGAGAGGCTGGGAAAGGGTGGCCACAGAAGACCTACACCAAAGATAACATCTGAACAAAGACCAAAAGGAAACTGAATGGGGCATGCAGTCATCTGGGGAAAAGAGCAGGCCAGGTAGAAAGTAAAGTACATGCAAAGGCCATGAGGTGTGATCATGCTTGGTGAGTTGGACAGTTAGTACTACCAGATGTATACAAAGCTTACAATATAGAAGGCACTGCTCTGAACGTTTTACATAGAACAATCCATTCAGTCCTCACACTTATTATATAGGGGTTAGCATGATCCCCGTTTGATATGATTTGAATGTGTGTCCCTTCCAAATCTCATGGTGAAATATGATTCCCAATGTTGGAGGTGGGTTCTGGTGGGAGGTGATTGGGTCATGGGGTGAATCCCTCATGCATGGCTTAGAACCATCCCCTCGATGATAAGTGAATTCCCGCTCAGTTAGTTCAAGAGAGATTTGACTGTTGAAAAGAATCTGGAACCTTCCCTTTCTCTTTCTGTTGTTTCTATTCTTACCATGTGACCTGCCTGTTCCACTTTCAACTTCTGCCATGATTGTTAAGCTCCCTAACGTCCTCACCAGAAGCAGATGCTGGAGCCATGCTTGTACAGCCTGCATAACCATAAATCATTTTTCTCTATAAATTATTCAGCTTCAGGTATTTCTTTAAAGCAATGCAAAATTGGTCCAACAAACCATTTCATTGATGAGTAAAGTGAGACATGGTAGATAGGTACCTTGCTCAAGTTCATGCAAGGAGTCAGTGGACGATTCAAACCCAGGCAGTTTGGCCCTAGGGTTTGTACTCACAACCACGCTACTGTAGTGTGTCCTACTCATTTCATAATTTTAATTCTCAGTAAATGCAGATCATGGATATATCTACATTAAACAATAGAAAGGAAAAATGTTGATAATCTAGTAAAGTCTATTATTCCAAAGAGCCAACCCAGAAATTCCACAGCAAAGTTAGTATCCATCTACCTATTCCTGTGTAATAAGCATTTCTGCTGGCATAACATAAGTTTTTCTCATTGGTTGAAGCATTTAAGTGCCATAAAATTCTAAACGGAGTAACCTTAACAAACCACTCAATTTCAATTATTATGATTCTAGGTCGTAGCTAAATTAATTGCCTACTTTGAAAACATTAGACAGGTAAATAGCAGAAGAGTTAATAACAGATTTTACAACTAGATTTTCTGAGTACAGATCACAGCTCCATCACTTATGATGTTAACAAGTCACTTAACCTCTCTGAGTCTCAGTCTTCCTCTGAGAAATGTGAAGAGTAATAGTACCTACCTCATTAGGGTTGTTGTGAGGGTTGAGTCAGCAGTACCTGTAGTTTAAAAAAAAAAAAAAGGTATAAGATAAATGTTACCTTTATTATTACTTCAGTGTCAGTGTAGTATGCTAGGCAAGCAAGGAGCTCCTGTGGTAAGCCGTATGGATTGGAATCCTAGATCAACCCTTTCCCAGCTATGTGCCTTGAGCAAGTTACTCATCTGTAAAGTGGGGACAATAGCAATACCAACTTCATAGTATTGTTGGAAGGATTAAATGAGTTAATACAGGTAAAATGGTTAGCCAGCACCTGGTACATAATAAATGCTATCATTTTGCTGATATTAACATTATCATTATATGTTATTTAGATTTATTAAAGGAAGTTGTTTTCTTTTCATTTTCATTCAAGAAGGCAAGACCACACTATGATTGTTTCTTAAATATCATTCTTTTTATTGTGCTCAAGCATAAAAATGTTACAATATGCTTTTCTCTGTCTCATTAGAATCCAACAAATTGAAAAGCATAATCCAAGAATTTAAGTATCCTACTAAATTATTTAGCCACTTCTTTGAAAAGCATGCTCATGGATACTTCCTTCCCTTGACTCATTACTAACCTGAAAATTCAGGTAGATTTAACTTCATTTTCCCCATCTGCAATTACCATCATCTTACCAATAGGATGTTTTCAGTATTCACTCATGTTTGACAGTAAAACCCTGATAACATGTCAAGATACATGGCACGTGTAATGTATTTCTTCATTATAGGATAGTTCAGAGCCTCCGCTTAACTGCATACAAGGGAAAAGAAATTGAACCACAGCTCTAGTGAGCCATGCTGATGACAACTACTATTTGTAGTGAACATGTTGTGCTTACCAAGATTTCATTACTGCATCTCAACATCTAAACTGTCCTGGGATTGCCTTCGAGGTCCTCAGACATATTAGTCTACACAGTCTTTTTACACAGAATATTACCTTTACCCCAATGCAAATGGCAGGAAAATCTGCCAAAAACCTAAATTGTTGTTGATCAGCATGGTTGGCACACACAGCAGAGTTGGCAAGACAGAACAAATGTTGCAACAAATATGCACTCCTGATGCTGCCCTATAAAGGAAAACATGTCGGCCCTCTTCCATGCTTACCGTGAGTCTAGAGCCCAAAGGTCCACACAGAAAATACCCAATGTGTGTAAAGTTCCTTGAGATGTCACTGAAAGAGTATTAAGAAATTCTGAATATAGAAATTCCACCTCAGACCTCATAATAGTTTCAGTTGCCATGATGATCTCATTTTGAGGATTTTTTACCCAAAAAGTAATACTATTAGGTGAATTCAAAGCTGATGTAATTATTTTGCCTCATTTTAAAAGCTTCAATAAAGATTGTCATTTCCTATCTCCACAGAAACATTTTTAAATCTGAAATTCAACTATTCGAAGTTAAAGAGTGTAGCAGAAATTACCAACTGACATTATCACTTAAAAGTATCATTGACAACACATAATAAAAAGGCTCAACATACAAAAAACCTTTCTGGTATTTATGAGAGACAGGAAAGCACAATTTTTACAAAGTTAGGATAACTTGTTTCTGATCAACATATTTCAGTTATTTCCTAATACCTATTCCCCTGAGGGTCTGCAGAATCTACTGTGGAGCAATGATATTTAACCTCTTTTGATCTTTCAAAGCTTAAAAAATCTTAAAACTATAGATCCAAGTTATGAATAATATACATATAGGAAAAGTCTGTGTATGATAGCACAGGTTGATTCCAGATCTCAGAAAAAAATAATTCTGTATTCCATGAGTCATGGGTTTACTTCATTCTTTTTAATAGTTTAAGAACATTAATCAGAAGGCATTTTCTGTAGATTCCATTTTGTCACATTATGGCTGCAAAACATGATGTTTCTGAATACAATTTGTAAGAGTGATTGAATTACCTTACCATCTCTCTGGTTCTAGAAAGTAAAAGCATTTTCTGATTCTTTATGTGTTTAGCATTAGAGAATCACTGTGACAATTTTACCATGTTAAAGGGCTCAAGGTTTCCAAAATCATTCTAGAAAGACAGTTTACTACCTTTGCTTTTATCCTTAGTAACTGTTACCAGGAAATTAGCAGTCTTGTCTAAAAAAAAAAAAAAAAAAAAAGTAGGGGGTGAGGGGCTAAAATACAGCATTTCTGATGGCATGAGAAAACTGCTGAAATTAGGAAGACTTGCCATATTCTAGACTTTCTCCAGTATATTTAAGACATTCATTTATTTAGAATTTTTTCATTTTATAATTAACTCGAACTGCAAGCATGAAATATCACATAATGTATAGTAGAGAAGGAAAAAAGTCTCAATTTCTACAATGGCTCAGAAAATTTTGGAAGAACAACTATTCCCAGGGTTCTAGGCAGAAACTATAATATGAGTCTTTTCTGCTCAAGGATCATCCAAGTTATTAGAGGAACAAATATTCTCTACTGCATTAGAGTTTCAATTTCAGGAGAGTCTAGGGCCACAGCCCTCTCAAAAACACCTGTTTTTCAATCTTCCTCCCTCTTCTCCATCTTTTTCCCTTTGAGCCAAATGGTTAGACCTTTACCTCATTTCAGTCTGAAAAACTGCTTTCACATCCATTCCTACACACATCTTACAGCTTGGATTCCTCTAGATTCTGGTTCTTGAAGTTTATAGAATACACCTGCAAATCAGAGAGCCTTTTTATCTCAAGAGCCTAATCCTTATAAGTGAAAGTCTGACTTTTAAGACTATTTTTCTTCAGTACTCTTTAAGCATGGTGATTTTGAAAGTCTACTTTACTGAAGTCTTTATCATTCCTTATTGTATTTCCACTGGAGGCCGCTTGAAGCCCTCTAAGTAATGAGTATTGCTTTAAGTTAAAAATACACCTGTTACGGAAAGATTTGCTCATTGTCTCCCCCCAGACAACATTCATATGTTAATTCCCTAAACCTCCAGTCACTGTGTTTGAAAATAGGGTCTTTAGAAGGTACATAAGGTTAAATGATGTCATAAGAGTATGGCCCTGATACAAAAGGATTGGTCTCCCTATATGAAGAGGAGGACACGAGATACCCTTTCTCTATGCACTCACATAGGAAAAGCCATGTGAAAACAAAGCAAGAAGGCAGACCAGGAAAAGAGCCCTCACCAAAAACTGAATTTGACAGCACAGTGATCTTGAACTTGTAGCCTCCATAACTGCTAGAAAAAAAAAATTCTCTTGTAAAAGCCACCTGGTCTGTGATGTTTGTTTATGGCAGCCTGGGCTGACTAATACAATCCGATAAAATTTCAAAAATATTAATACATTCTAGTTGACATCTACATTTCTTTTAGTCTAAAACTGATTTTTTTAGTTGGGCATTGTGGCTCATACCTATAATCTCAGCTATTTCGTTTGAGACTGCAGGGAGCTATGATCACACCACTGCACTCCAGCCTGGACAACAGAGCAAGATCCCATTTCTTTAAAAAAGAAAAAAGAACAATAAATATATTTAAAGCCCAAAGTGCAGGACTATTTCTATGTATTGGCATGATGAGAGGAGAAGACTTCTTTCTAGAAAAGGATCTTGCTGGTTGGGCTGAACTTTGAGTTCTTATAATTTTTGGCCTGAGATATTTCAACAGGTGCAGATGTCAATCTGCATACTTTTTGATCAAATATGGTATAGTGGTGAGAACCCATCCCTAGAAGTAAATAAATAAATAATTTTAAAAGACTGACTATTTTTCCCTACAGATAAAACAGTATTGTAAAATCAGGGATGGTTCAGGTGGTTCAATTATTTCAACTCAAACATTTCTGTTCGCTGACTGTTAAAATAACTCTAGAAACTGACTTTTAGAATTATTGAAATTTTATTTTAAACCATGATGCCATAAACTACCAATTTCAACTCAAAATGCACTCTTTCATTCCCATTTCAAAATATGTGTTCCTGTACAAAGAGAAAAATCCCATTTCAAAATATGTGTTACTGTACAAAGAGGAAAATTGACATAGTTCCTGCCACCAAGGTGTTTACAGTCATACGAAAGGACAGATGTAACCAAATAACTACACACTTCCAGAGATTCGAGTGTGTTTGGTAATCCACACACATTATATCACATTTACTGGCACCCAATTAATGCATGAAGACTAACAGGAGAGTCACCTGAGAGTTCCTTGTTTCATAAAGTGCACAGAAATATATTTAATCTTCTCAGATGTATATTATGCTACAAAAATGCATTGAGGTTATATTTTTGGAATCAGTGTTTAATATGAGAATGAATAACAAAAAGGCCAATAGAACTGAAAGGATTAATCTATAAAGAAAGATTGAAAATAATAAATGTCAATAGTGAGACCAAATAAAAACTGAAGGAATATGACAATAGCGATAAACGCAAAGTGTTTAGAAAAGAAAGAAACCTCAATAATGAGCCAAAAGTAAGAAAATGATTGTTTGCCTAAAAAATGAGCACCAGCTTTGTTATTAAGCTAGAGATGCAGTCAAAGCAAAGGCTGCATGAACTCAGAAATGAGGGAAGAAATTCCAAGGACAGTCTATGTGGTCACTAAAGGGAAGGTAGCTATTGGCCATTTTATCCGTTCATGGTTATCCCTACTGAGAACATTTACCTTGGTAGAGACACCAAGAGAGTTTTTTAATAGTTCAAGAAATATATATATAATAATAATTATTATTATTATTATTATTATTATTATTATTTTCTTTCTAGAGGGAGTCTCGCTCTGTCGCCCAGGCTGGAGTGCAGTGGCCGGATCTCCGCTCACCGCAAGCTCCACCTCCCGGGTTTACGCCATTCTCCTGCCTCAGCCTCCCTAGTAGCTGGGACTACAGGCGCCCGCCATCTCGCCTGGCTAGTTTTTTGTATTTTTTAGTAGAGATGGGGTTTCACCGTGTTAGCCAGGATGGTCTCGATCTCCTGACCTCGCGATCCGCCCGTCTCGGCCTCCCAAAGTGCTGGGATTACAGGCTTGAGATTACAGGCTTGAGCCACCGCGCCCAGCCAAGAAATATTTTACAGGAAAAAAAAATATTCAGGGAAAGTCAGATTGAGAATTGTCCAGACCAAGGAATGTGTATTCCTACTCTGACCTGTCGTCTTTTCTTGGAAAATTCAGAACAGAATGAAGTTTCTTTCTTCTGTAAGAATCGTCTGAGGTCCCTACTAATGCGACACTTTTCTATCCTAGGTAAAACCGTCTTCTTGACACTAGGTAAGGGGAAAGGTGAAGGGCTGTGTTTTTCCACAGAGCTGAAAGAAATATCTCAGCAAGGAGTCTCCAGTCCCCTTACCATCCAGAACAAATAATGTGAATTTATCTAGACTTGAGAATTCATCAGGTTAATTATAATACTCTCAATGTTTATAATTTTTAATTACATAATTTAGAATTGAGTCTGTAGGTCTACTGAGTCAGTTAATAAAAGCAGAACCCTTCTAAAATTACTCATAAGAAAAAAAATCTGATTTATTTTTAATTATTTTCTGAATACTTTAAATAGCACTGAAATATCAATAACAGCTTAGTGTAATGTTTATTTCTCCCTGCAATGAGCTTATTTCTAAAGATATCTCAAAGAGAGAAGAAAATGAAAGTAGCCAGGCAAGCATCTTGCCCCAGCCCCAAGCTAACACAGGGCTTAATGTGTAAAGCCTTCTGTGCTCTAACAGCTAAGGGAAGATAGCCTACTTTTCAGCTGTACTCAAAAAAAAGTTCTGGAAATATGAATTAATATGTTTAAGCACACAATTTACTAATTTACTATTAATGGCAAAGTTACTTCCTGACTTCTCAAAATACCAAGAAAAACATTGCAACCATAAACTCTAAGACACGGCTTTTCCATCTCCTGCTAAAATCCCTGTAATAGCCACACTTGTTCAAATGAGACATTCCTTGGATTTTAAAATTCTCCACCATACTGTCTCTGCCTCTTCAGCAGGAAGACCACCCAAAAGAAGGCTTTGATCTAAAAGTAATGCTGTACTTTAAAAAATTGAAGAATAGGTAAGAGCAATGGTCAGTATAAAAACCTTTGATCCTTGTGAATGAGTCCCTTTGGAATATAAGAAAAAAATAGGAACTAGGGTTCAAATGTTCAGTGAGAAATAACTATGCAATAATTTACATTTATAGGATCCACACAGTCTGCAATTTCATGATGTTCTTTTCCCCACTGTGAATTTTGAAATGTAATTCACTTAGTTTAGTAAACTCACCTGAATTGTTAAACTATAAAAACGTATAATTTTGAGAGAAAACTTTCCCATGCCACTGTACATTATTTATTAATTTTGAATAAAAAACGTTTTATTTCAATAAGGGATTATTCAAAATGAACAACATCCCAGAAAATGCTCAGTGTATATATCCAGAATTCAAAGAAAACAAAGCAAAAGTTGTGATTTATTTTTTCTAAGTGATTCCTAAAAATTCATAGATGGGTCTGGGTTATTTTAACTTACGGTAGAAATCATGGTTAAAAGTTTGGGCTCTGCAGTGGTTTTCATTGTTTTGTTTGTTTGTTTGTTTTTGAGACAGTCTCACTCTGTTGCCCAGGCTAAAGTGCAGTGGCCCAATCTTGGCTCACTGCAACCTCAGGTTCCCAGGTTCAAGCGATTCTCTTGCCCCAGCCTCCCCGAGTAGCTGGGACTACAGGCGCGTACCACCATGCCTGGTTAGTTTTCGTATTTTTAGTAGAGATGGGGTTTCCCCAGGCTGGTCTTGAACTCCTGACCTCAGGTGAGCCACCTGCCTCGGCCTCCCAAAGTGCTGGGGTCACAGGCATGAGCCACCAAGCCTGGTCTCTGCAATGGTTTTTAAATCATGTTCTAAGAAACCATTGGATAGAGCTCTACAGAGAATAATGGTTCCACAATGTTGGATTTTAATTAGAATTTAAAATCTACATTAAATTATTTTTAAGCTAAACACACACCTACACCTGTGCACTTAAACACACTTAAAAAAAATAGAGTCAGATAGTCATGGGTTTAATTTCTGATTCTACTATTTACTAGCTGTTTGACCCTTCAGTTATGTACTTAATCTTTCTCATTCTCAATTTCCTTATCTAGAAATAGAGATCATTATAGTATATATCTCAGAGTTGTCAGCAGGATTAAGTGTGATGCTACAGGGAGGAACACAGCACAGTACCTTCCAGCACGGGTCCTCCAGCAATGGTTCTCTAAGTGGTGCCACAGACAAGTAGCATCAGCTTCACTCAAAAACCTGTCAGAAGTGCAAATTCTCTGGCCCCACCTCAGACCTACTAAGGGTGGGCCCAGTGAGTTGTGTTTTAATAAGCCCTCAACTAGATTGAGAACCACTGTCTTAGATTCAGACTTCTTGGGTTTGAATCCGAGTCTTGCCATTTCATAACTTCATAACCATGGACAAGTGACTAAACTTCTATAATTCATGTACAGTTATTGAAACATAATAATAAATGTTAGGTGTGGTGAAAGTGCTTAGGACTGTGCTGGATTCATGATAAGCACTGAGTAAATGTTAGCCACTAGTAGGAGGAATTATTATTTTTATCATTTTTTATTAATGTGAATTAATATAAAATCATCATACTATGCCATTGTGAAACAGGGTCAGGTAACATTTAAGCTGTTATGTTCAAGTTCAAAGTAAGAAAAAGGAAATTGAAAGCTGATGGCCGCCCATAGAAATTTCTGTGTAATTTAAAAAGCAAGACCTGTAGAAAGGTGTCCAATATATATGTATTTCAGTTCCAAAGAAGTCACATTTTCTTTTCTTCATATGATCAAACTTGTTGAAGGCAGACATGCTAAAAATAAAAATGATTCACCATGATCATTCATGCAGTTTTAAAAGTCAAAGATTAGAAAGAGCCAGTGTTCTTTCTAATCTGCTGATTTTATTCCTTTTGTAGTCCAAATGTCCACACATTACCAGACTTGAATGCTAAGTATGACACGTCATTATTTTTTTCATCTTTTGTGTCTTGTAAAAGTTCAAAGAAAGGCGAATGTGCCCATATGCATATGGCCTGGCATTTCGTTCTTTATTGCTGTGATTAAAATTTAAAAAAAGAAAAGAAAAAGAAAAGAAAAAAAAAAAAGATTGAAGATTAAGATGCAGAGAATGGAGATGTTCATGCTTGGGTGAGATGGTCATGATTTCGACAGCAAGCATCTGCTTCTTTACAGCCCAAGGCCCTGGAACTTCACAGCAATCTGATCATACCATCTGCAAGCATGGGAAATACTTTCTAAGTGTCTTATTTTGTAGTTTATCATATTTCTTGTATTTTGCCATTTTTTATCTTTTTCTTAGTAATAGCACACTAAACTTCATAAAGTCTGGAGTTTTCTCCACGGGAAGACATTTAAGTACTAATTCAGGCTCGTCTTTTCTTTGATATGCAAAGCTACATCTTTCCTAAGACTTTGTCCACTTTATCTACATTTTCAAATGTGTTGACTTAAAAGTTCATAAAATCTTTACATTATCTTTTAAAAACATCTATAACATCTAAAATTAGGCTTCCTTTTCATTTCTGGCACCAGTTATTTGTGCCTTCTATTTTATCATCTTGATCAATGGTATCAATAGTACCATCAATCAAATTTTGTTCATTTTGTAATCTTTTCAAAGTACAACCTTTTGGCTTTGTTCAAAATTTTTAGTATGTCCTTTTTTCTATAACATTTATTTAATCTTTTATCTAAACTTCGGTTATGTTCTTTTTATTTGGAATTGCTTTGGATTTTTAAATAACAATGAAATTGATCATTTGATTAATTTTAGACTTTTTGTTTTCTTTGAGACGGAGTCTCGCTCTGTCGTCAGGCTGAAGTTCAGTGGCGTGATCTCGGCTCACTGCTACCTCCGCCTCCCATGTTCAAGTGATTCTCCTGCCTCAGCTTCCCAAGTAGCTGGGACTACAGGTGCACGCCACCATTCCCAGCTAAGTTTTGTATTTTTAGTAGAGACGGGATTTCACTATGTTGGCCACGATGGTCTTGATCTCTTGATCTCGTGATCTGCCCACCTTGGCCTCCCAAAGTGCTGGAATTATAGGTGTGACGGTGCCCGGCACCTAGAGTTCTTTTCTAAATAAGCAATGTTTTGGCTTTTTTCCAACAGTTTGACATAATAGTATTTGCAGTATAATTTTTCAGAATATTTTGTATCCATCATGATTTATCCTTTGAACATAGATTATTTTGAGCTTTTAATTCCAAAGAATGGAAATATTATATTGTATTATTGATTGATCATTGAATTATAGGTTTATCCTCCAGTTGTCAGGATAGCAATCTGTTTAAATGTGTGGAAACTGGCAGTACGGTCAAGTTTTGTATAGACAACTTTTATAAATGTTCTCTGTGTTTCTGAAAAGAAGGTGCATTCTATAGTTACGTGATATGATGTTCTGTATGTGTCTCTTAGATCGGATTTGTTAATTCCATCTTATAAATCTATATTTGTTTTACTGGTTCTGCCTGCCTTTTATCAATTAATGAGAAATAATTGTTAAATTCTACTACGATTGTCAATTTGTTAATTTCCACTGTTTCTGACTACATTTGCTTGATGTATTTTGAAACTAAGTTTGTAGATATGTCCAAATTTATAATTATTTTATGTTCCTGAGAAATTGAACTTGTACTATAAAATGGCTATTTTTATCCTGAGTAATACTATGGACCTTAAATTCTATTTTGTGTGATATACAAATAAATACACCAGGTTTCATTTGGATATTATTTGTATGGTTGTCTTTTCTACCCTTTTGCTTTTATCTCTTATATTTATATATAGCCTTTCACACAGCTTTATCAATTAGATGTGTCTTTCATAGTAGTTTTCATTCAGATGGTTTCACTTAACAATCTTTCTAAATTGAGCCAAGTAGACAATTTACCTTTAGCATCTTTACCAATGTATTTGGATTTAAGTTTACCATCTACAGTCTTACTGTGAGCTAATTGTTCTGCTTTTTGTATGTTGTTCTTTTGATCCTTTTTTACTTTCTTTTGGATTAATGAGTATGTTTCATTTTTCTGTTTTTCCTCCAATAGTTTGGAAGGTACATAGTCTGTTTATTCCTTTTACTAATTTACTTATAAATGATCACATGCATGTTTATTTTTCCAATATGAATCAATAAACAATTTGTCTCTTCCTGGAAAAAACAAGGACTCGACTTTATCTCCACTTATTCCCACTCCAACCTACATATTATTGCTGTCATAACTTTTAATTTTTATCAATGTAATCCACCATAACATTATTACTATGATTTATATTTATAGTCAATAATCATTCTGATTTACCCAAATATGGGCCCACTTTGATTTTTCATTACTGCTTTGTAGAACACATACCTTCATTCTGTTTCCTGTAGCAAGTATCTGCTGATTGAAAACCCTGTCAGTTTTTTTTTATCTGAAAACATTTTTATTCTTGAAATATTTTTTTGGCTATGAATTAATGGATTGCAAGATTTTTTTTCTTCAGTATACTAAAATTTCAACCCACTGTTTTCTAGTTATCATTATCGCTGATGACAAGATAGCCATCGATCTATTTAGAAATCCTTGGAGGTAATACAGTTTTTTCCTACCTTGGGTGACTGCTAAGATTTTTTTTCCTTTGGTGCTCTTCAGTTTCATTATAATGTGTCTAAACGTAGCTGACTTTACTCATACTTTCTGAGATCCACTGAGCTTCTTGAGTCTGTGGATTGGTAATTTACCAGTTCTGGAAAGTCACTAGCCATGAGATAGCATTCACTCTTTCTTCTTCTAATTATGAACCAATTAAACCTCCCATACCACGTAACCTGTCTCTCTGTGAAGTGTGCTCTGGGTAATTTCTTCTGATGTTTCTTCTATCTAATTCTATCTACATCTGTATGTAGTGTTTAAATCCACATATTGAGTTTTCAATAAATGTTATCGTAATATTTAATTCTAAAAGGTATATATCCTACCTTTTCAAATCTGCTTCATCAATTTTTATATTATTTTCTCTTCATATGTGTGTGTGTGTGTGTGTATATACTTTTTATTTCTTTAAGCATAAAAACTATTTTCTAATCAGTGTCTCATAATTCTAATGTATTATTTTGGGATCTACTTTGGCTTTCCTTTCTTCCTGCCAATTCTCTCATTGTACGTGTGTGTGTATGTGTGTTTGTGTGTGTGTGTTTGTGTGTTTGACCAACGCTGCTTATTTTGGTTGAAAGTAATTCTTTGTGGGGAATTTTTGATACCTAGACTAAAAGAATGACATCTTTCAGATCGGATTCCCATTTGCTTCCCCAGAACCTAGTGAAACTACAAGTCTGGGATTTTTTTCAAAATAACTTCATGGCTCCAATCCAGGATTTTTGCACAACACAGTTGATGTAAATCTGGGCTACGAAACTGCACAAGAATAATCTAATTGTGGCTACTTCTCAAAGACTTATTTTCTCCTCTGATTTGTTCAGCACCAAGGGAGCTTTTTTTGTAGGCTCATAGGTGCAGGGTATGGGGCTTATTGCTGGCCAACACTTCCTGATAATATGGATAGGCCAGTGTGGAGTGCAGAGATTAGCAAACACTTTTCATCATTAACCAATGGGCAGCAAAAGTAATAAAGATGGCTGGGCTCCATGGCTCACGCCTGTAATCCCAGCACTTCGGGAAGCAGGTGAATGACTTGAGGTCACTAGGTCAAAAGCAGCCCAGCCAACATGATGAAACTCCATCTCCACTAAAAATTAAAAATTAGCCAGGCATGGTAGCATGTACATGTAGTCCCAGCTACAGGCTGAGGTGGGAGAATCCCTCGAACTCGTGATGTAGAGGTTGCAGTGAGCTGAGATCTCACCACTGCACCCCAGCCTGGGTGACAGAGCCAGCCACTGTCTCAAAAAAAAAAAAAAGGAATAAAGATGATATTTTGATCTCTTATCCTTCTCCTATGATTTATTTCCAACTCTTTTCAACTCAAACTGGAAAGTGTATACTTCATCTTTTGTTTTATTTGTTTATATCTATTTTTAAATGAGCGGGTCTTATTTAATATAATGAGATTTTTACAGATGTGAAATATAAGCACACATATTCTTTGTCAGAATGTGACTTTAGTCATTATAGTTTGACACTATAGTAGGTATAATTCACATAATTTCTGCCACATATTGACATACCAATGCACTCATTCAACTAACATTTGTTGAGTTTCTGCTAAGGACCATTGCTACTCAGAGTGTGGTTTGTATTTCTTAGGATCTTCTTAGAAATTTTGATGGATTAAGTCAGCTTCTGATTTTTAAGAAAGCAAAATAAACATTAAAGCATAAGTTGGGGTTATGATAAACATGATCTAAAACACAAGAATAAAAGTATTATCATCATGCATGTAAATTTTTGTAAGAAATTAAATCTGAATTTCTTAGATTTTTTGATATGGTTCAAAACTAGTCTGTTTTGAAAAGAAGACACAAATAAAGTTGAGCTCGAGCCAGAATATCTAAAACCACTATGTGGTAACAAATGAAGTCTTTGCATTAGTATTTAAAAGTACCACAGTTTTACACCTTATGATCTCCCCATTAGTTTGTGGCCCAGGAGAAATATCAAGAGTACTTTAAAAAGATTTCCTCAAAACTTACTTTTAAGGCCTGTGGAACCCTTCATACAACATTTGGATAAACAGAAAATTCAATGAACAAAAGGTTATCTCAACATAAACTCTACGGAAACCTACTGTAGGACCTAATTTCAAAGCATTCAATAACATAATTGAAGCAGTAATTACCTGACTTCAGGATGAACAGTTGGAGTCATTCATTTTTTTCCCCAGCATATCACATAATTTTTACCTAAGAAAGCACCCTTTACATTTCTAGCAACAGTTTTGATGGATAGGAACAAGAAGCATTTGCACTATAATTTTTCAGTGCATTATAATAAAGTGAATGTTTTCTAAATGTCATAGTTTAAATTTCATGGGGCGTGAAATCTCCTTTGAAATGAAATTTAAAGCGTTTTTCAAATAAGAAGACTAATCTTACAGTCAAAAACACTTTATATCCCCAGATATTATTAAGCTTGGAGGACTGCTTGCAAGATTATAATACTTTCTGACACATTAAGATTAAATTTGTCTTTATATAATTTCGTTAAATAATACATTTAAAATAGATAAGATCGCAGGAGAAGTGTTATGTATGTGCAATGGTAGGATTGCCATTTACTAATAACAAACTTAACTACTCATCATTTACATGGTAATGTTAACAGGTATTTGAGCAGATCACTTCTAAAGAAAACTATTTTGGACTAATCACAGTGCTTAATATCAAAAATGATAGCATCGCACTATATCCTAAAAAATAGATGGCGTTAACTTCCTATACTACTTTTGAATTTGAAAAAACACACAACTATTTACTATTAGTAAAGTGCAAAATCCTTTCTATATAATCAGTGCTATTTGGGTGCACCCCAAAATGTTTTAAAGTGATCTACAATACGTTAGTTACACTTTAAACTGCTTGTTTTAACACTTTGTTTTTAATTACAAGTAGCTGTACATGAAATCTTTTGCAAGAAGGATGTATGGTGATTGGCCATTTTTCTCAGACATTGGCTATCAATGCTAAAATCATTTCAAATATGAAAAGCAATGATGCGATAACGTTTTCATCTTCTTTGAGGCCTTGAAATCTTAATGATAATGGAAAGTATTAGGTATCTTTTATAAATTGTATTCCTTCATCATACAGCTAATATCCACTTCCATTTTCAGATCCCAATGTTTTAAAATATGAACAAAGAGAGTCAGTTAGACATGAAAAAACAATCATAAATACTGGCTCATCAATCTCATATTCTTTCAAGAGAAAAAAAAAACAACTTAAACTCTTCTAGGTAGCCACTATTCCATGTTGATTGCCATCTTCCACCCCTCTGTGCTGGCGCTTTGGCCCCACCTGGTGGTTGGATATGAGAATAGATGACCCCATATTTCATCTGAGAAACGTAGGCACAGGCACAGCTTCCTTTATTTACGTGCTGGTTTCTGTTTGTTTGTTACGTATTGCCCATAATTGTGTTAATTCCAATATAGTAAGTCTTCGTTTTATCCAGAGATACACTTCTCTGTAAATTCCTTTAGTTCTTCCTTTCTCTTGGTGCTGCCTCTTGCCTAACAAAACGTTTCTTTTCCTCTTAGTATCAACTGCATTATCAATCTCCTAAACTCAAAAACTTTCACTTGAAACCAAAAATGGGCCGGGCTCGGTGACTCATGCCTGTAATCCCAGCAGGTTGGGAGGCCGAGGTGGGCAAATCATCCGAGGTCAGGAGTTCTAGAACAACCTGGCCAACATGGTGAAACCCCGTCTCCACTAAAAATACAAAAATTACCGGTGTGGCGGCGGGCGCCTGTAATCCCAGCTACCCGGGAGGCTGAGACAGGAGAATCCCCTGAACCCGAGAAGCGGAGGTGGCAGTGAGCCAAGATCACACCATTGCACTCCAGTCTGGGCAACAGAGTGAGACTCTGTCTCAAAAAACAAAAAACAAAAACAAAACAAAACAAAAGGCATGGCTGATGAAACACAATATTAGTATTATTAACAAGACGAATCAAGAAGAAAAACCATACAGTATATTTTAAGCCCTTCAAGGAATTTAAAATTTCCCTCTCAGTCCTCATAAAACTGATGGCCGCTTCTAAATACACCAGTACTTCTCAGTGCCAGGATTTAAGGTACACAGAGACTTTTTCTTCTCTTTTTCCCCCTCATTGTATATACTCGACTATGGGGAAAATTGGGATAGGGTGTGTGTGCGAGTGTGTGTGTGTATGTGTGTGTACCAGTTTTATTCTCTTTCTTAATATTCAGAGCATTAACTTTTATTAGAGAACAGTCTCTAAGTTCCAGTAAACCAACTTAACCTATGCTTAAATTGGATACTCCCTATATTAAAGCTTTTTATCTTTATTCTGTTCAATTTTCCCCAGTAACAGAACATTTTGTTTAACACCCTGAACACAAGGACTCAAACAGCAGTCAACAATAAAAAAAATATTTATGCTAACTTACTCCTCCAAAAGAGTCACTTGAACATTTTTAATGTTTTAAAATGTATTAAAATATTGATTATTCCCAGGGTAACTAATGCTACATCATAAACTATCTTTATTCAGGCCAGATAAGACCCAGGAATAAGAGGTATTTGGATCCTCTAAAATGAGTTTATGTAATTAGCAACTCCATTCAAGGCTGCCATTATCACAATATCATTCATATTGTAGTCATTTGAAATGCAAACTATATGTACAACTAATCTTTGAACCAAAGAACAAAATCTTGCCTTTAATCATCTAAACTTGAGTATTTTGAATTTTGTCCCTAGAATTGCTTTACAGAGCATTATTTGTGATGAAATTCCAGATAGGGTTCTCAGATGATTGCTGAAATGGCTAGATATCACGGGCTGGAAAGGAGTCGATCCAAATAGTTGATTTTATTTAAATTTTCAGGATAAGAAGAAAATATTGTAGTAATTATAGTCACAGAATGCTCAGTTTTTACTGGTCTGTTTCAATAGAAGTATCCCTGAGCTAGGAGGATGATTTGAGCTACTTACAGCTTTTGGTGTTTATTCAGCACTTAAGTTTATGAAGCACTTTCATCTTATTTATTTCATTAACTATATTTCTGAATTTAGCCCCTCTAATAGATTTTAATATTCCAATATAACTTTTTAAATTTCACTATCTAAATCTATAAATCAAGATAATAAAAAATGTTTACTCTAAGAAGAATACAAATTTGAACTATGTTGGAAGTTATGTTTACTTTTTTTGGTTGATCTTACTTATATACATTTCCACATAGTGTTGATTGTGGAAAATACAACTATGATGTATAGAATTAAAATTTCCCAGTATAAAGAAGTAAATATTCAGGATCCTGAAACTATTGCTATTTGTAAGTTATGTATTCTGGAACCTCATTGTGTATCATGTTTCAAAAAAAACTACTTTTGTAAGAGTTATCACTATCACCAAATGATATTTCTTCAACATTGTTACAATAATTGTTCCTTCATTAACTAGATATTTGCATAAAACCTTGATAGAAGATGCTAATATAGTACTGAGAGCCATGGATTATTTAGAGTGCTATTTGTAACTATTGAAATAAAAAGTACAAAGTTAATATTTGACAGCCATTTGAAAGCATGTCTCAAAACACTTTTGTTTTAAATAAAGATAAGCTCATTTTAATATCTGCAACATGTTACAAGACTCAGATGAACTGTGTAAGTTATTATTGTCACTTGAATGCTTCAGAAACTGTACAAAGGGATATTACATTTACTAGCTTTTGAAAAACACCGTTGAGACATGACCTATAGTGACATGTTTCCACCACATATTTGTCACTCATCTGCTTTATGCTTAGCCAAATTTAAAAGTGAAATATGTCATTGGAACATAAAGGCTCAGAGTCAGACTTTTAAAGTCTGAGCTGTTCAAGGTGAACTGTTTTTAATTTCCAAGGCATCTTTCCTGCAGAATCAAATAGAAACATACTCTTTGACCATCACTGCCCACAAAATAGCTATTAACTTTTCTAGTAGAATTAGCATAACGCTGTCTTTAGAGATTATAAAGCTGGCTTTTAATTGCGACCCATCGCCCAGATAACTGATAGAATTCATCAATGTCAGTAGCAGTCTTTCCACACCTCTCCAGTTCCTCTCCAAAATACCCAAAATGTACATTGTGGATCTCTAAGACAATTCTCTTTTCACTCCTAGTAAAACCTAAAAAAAAAAAAAAGAAAAAAAAAAGAAAATCTTAATACGGCTCTCTTGTAGAGTGGCTGAATGCCTGTAACGTATGTTCTCTGTCTTATCAGAATAAGGAAGGCTTTTTAACTAATGCTGAAGTTGCTCTTGCCTATGAATAGTGTAAAAACCAAACAGGATGTCAAGAACAGATCTCAAAATCTTTTGCTTAATATGATATCTATTTTAGGCTCCTGAAAATATACATACTAATTAATGGAACCAAGTAACAGACCTAGGAGATGTTTAAAAGCCTATGACAGGCAAATGTGATTGGAACCTCATTAAGATTAAGATTATGCATTGATGACTGTAAGAAGTGCTCTCATTGGCCATGACATGAAATTTCATTTCTACTGGAAGCAACATACACTTCTCAGGAATTACTTGGGTAACATCTCTTTCCACAAAGTAATTACCTTTTTATGTTTTGACACGGATGGCACTTGTTAATGGCAAAGTCTTAAGGTGTTACAAATGCATACATCACTGTCAAACACTCTCAATTATATAACGTGGGGTATTTTTATACCAACATCACCATCACCAAAAAAGTACTTAACAAGTTACTCTGCTAAGAAAATTAAATAAATGGCTTTTAGTAAGGAGGATTAACTTATTGAAAATAATAATAAAATTGCCAATACACAGAAAAAGGAACTAAGAACAAAAAACAACATACTAAGTCAAGAAAATATTGAAGAGTAAGCTAGAGCTAAGTGCATTCTGAAACTGAGAGTAGGATGTATTTGTTGATAAGGTGAAATTATGGTGAAGTTCAAAGCTAAAGAGAAGCTATATTTTGTTGTACCGCTATCTATGATATCTCAAGTGGATGCTATTTATATTGAGTTTCTGTTCATCTATTGACCTGGTCTACCAATGTGTATGACCAGAAAATAAAATGGATAGCATGATGCAAGTAGCAAAATGTGTATATTGAATTTAAAATGCATTATCTTTATGAAGAGAAGAAGATTATTTTGCTAATTGTATTTTAATATGAGTTGGCATTTCCAGAACACATAATGCTTATTAAAAAGGAAGATGCTTTAAAACATGCTAATACCATCCAAATGTGAAAGGCACAGTGGAATTTGGTCTGTCATCCCCTCTCCCACCACCATCACCACAGACACACATGTGACTGAAAAATTTGGATCTTGAGTCCACCCCCCATTTCACAGAGACTTTATTGCACAGAATACAAATACACCTCTCCTGTTTAAAACTATTTGCTGTGAACTCAACCTATAGCAATCTGCCAGTGCGATGTGTAGGAGCAAATGGTCAAGTTTAGTATACAACTCTTTTCCATATAATTAAGCATTTTCTCCTCTCATCCCAAAGGAATCAGTGTCAGGATTGAAACTTTGTTACTAGTGATCTGGTCATGCCATTAGAAGCTTAATGGGCCTCACATTCTCTGATGAACTGAGCCCACAAGTTTGAAGAAGCATCAAAGTCCCTGGGTGGGCAGAGAGTCAGCACTGGGCAGTCAGAGATGGAAGACAGACAGGGAAAATCAACTTAAGAAGTGAAAGAATAGGGAGGGGGAAAGAAAGCAGAAAGTAGTAACCTAGATGGGAAGAGAACAGAAACAAAAGAAATGTGTATTTTGTATATTGTGAAACATTTGCCTTTGTGCTACCAGCTGGGATGAAGAACTTTTAGAGCCTTGGCAGAGTGTTCAGATGGAATGTGCACTGCTATAAGAAAGCCCCCAAAAAGCACTTCCACTGCAAAATTCTGCAGCAGCAACAAATAACAACACTGGCCACCACCATCTAAGTGATTACTGTGTACTAGACACCAGAGGCAATATGCAGACATGTTTTCTCCTTTCCAGTCCTTAAAACAAAACTATAATGAAGTCATTTATGCTCGCTTCACAGACAGAGACCCAGAGGTAGGTCATTTAAGTGATTTACTGAAGGCAACAGAGCTCTTCGGTGCAGAAGTCTGACATGCCTACTCCCTCCACTGCACCATTCTGACACTTACCTACAACAGCCTACATTTGAAGTATCTCTGATATAGTAAGTCAATGTTTGGTCACTGCTTTTAGGACACACACAAAAATCTGATAACCAATTCGATCAATTCTGATTTTCTGATTAATAACCATTGCTTAACCTGCATTAAACAGCAGGCTCCAATGTGGGGAAATGGTTTTTCTACCTCTCCAACCTTGAATCACTGATAAGGGCAGGGGAGAGTGTTTCTGTTCAGTTTCTCCAATCACAGGATCCCCGCGCCGCAATGGTGAATGTAGAGATGGCCATGTGACCCAACAGGGGTCCAGTGCTTTTTTCTATTATTATTCTCTTCCTTTTTTTAATCTTTTCTAAGTTGAAAAGTGTATTAGCGAAATATGAGAGGCAGATACACCCCAGTGACAAAAAAGAAAACTATGAAAATGGCTCTTCAAACCAGCTGTGGGCCTGGCATTGAATCTCCCCCAAAGACAAGAAGCTGGCAGGTTAACAGCATTCTCTGGCAGTCACCTTCCCAGGGCATGTCTTAGCCAGGACTGACCCCACCCTCTTTCCAAAAGTGAAGGGGACAAAGATTGTTTATAGAATCAATGCAGAGGCCAGGAGAAGGAAAGTCTGAGAGAGAAAGGAGGAGAGCAGGAAGTTCTTATTTATTTGCCTAAGAAGTAGAAGGGGAGGACTTTAAGTAAGAGCACAACCCTTTGACTCTGAGTGCCTCAAATACATTGACACATAGTTTGTTAAAATGTCACTGAAAAGATAAAATGCCTGGTGGTGTTTCCAAAAGTTCTCCCGGACTTCTTCCCACATGCTAAATCACAACCCCAGATGTACATGCAGGCCCCAAAGGCCGCGAGAGAGAGAGAGAGAGCCAAGAATAAGTCCTATGGATCTTTAAGAAGAGAGGACGTTGCTGAAGGATGCCAACTCTTTCCCACGTGGGTCTGTGTTCTGTAAAGTGACTTCAAAGCAACAGTATGGGCCAGGCATAGTGACATGGTGACTCACACCATAGTGACATGGTGACTCACATGGTGAATCCCAGCACTTTGGGAGGCCAAGGTGGGCACATTACTTGAGGTCAGGAATTCAAGACCAGCCTGGCCAACATGGTGAAACCTCTTTTCTACTAAAAATACAAAAAAAAAAATAGCCAGGCTTGTGGCACATGACTGTAATCTCAGCTACTCAGGAGACTGAGGCTAGAGAATCGACTGAACCTGGAGACAGAGGTTATAGTAAGCCAAGATCATGCCACTGCAGTCCAGCCTGGGCAACAAAGTGAGACTCCATCTCAAAACAATAATTAATAAATAAATAAATATAAAAACTAAGCAGAAGCATGACATTGTTCTAAGTGAGCTTTCGTCACTGTGCTTCAATGTATTTTATTCTCCATTCAAGGGCTGTCAGCTTCTTGTATAGTATTAGGAGTCTTAAAAGACAAGACATATGAAACAAGTTGAGAAAGTTCACAATTTTCTTGTTGCTGCTGGTGATAAACTCAACATAATCCTGGATTTCCCAGTGCTGGTGAATCTCTCACTGCACCAAATTCTCTCATCCTATCAGGATGGCCTCCTAAGCAAAAGCAACCACCTCCTGTTATTTTTCTAACGTGAACTGTTAGGCCGGAGCTGTTGGTTTTGAGATGTGAGCTGCCTGTCAGTATAATCTAGGGTATAAGTATCTGTGACTTAACCAGAGGAATGAGATGTTCAGGCACTAGATGAGCAATGAAAAGTGGGAGATTATTGGCAGCATTTGCATATCTAATTCCAAGCATCTCTAAGACTAAAAATGCTCTTCTTAAAATCCTGCCATGTTGGCCAATAGTTTCCCTACTTTACCTGTTAGCAATAACAATTTCTAGTCATTTAAAATAAGCAGAATCCTGACTTATATATAAGTGAAGTCCTGATCCAGAAAACAATACATACAGATTTTTTTAACGGCAAAAGGTAAAATTCATTTAATTGTACAGAAAATTGATTCATTTTTCTGGAATATAAATATTTTCATGAATATCTTGGTTCTCATTCAAAAATAAATAATATACATTTTTATTAAAAAGAGAGTAAGAAAATAAAGAAGGAGTAGAAAGGGAAGAAATATTTGAGTCTTGCAAATAAAATGACATTACATTTGAATTGTCTTTATAATGCTTGAGAAGACAAGACATCTAATGTCAATTCTAAGTTTTTGATTGGTGGAAATAGGTTATGAGCGCCCTGGTCCACATGGTAGATAAGTGTTCTCACCACAAAAAGTATGTGAGATAGTGCATATGTTAATTAGCTCAATTCAGATATTACACAATATATACATAGTTCAAAACATCATGTTGTAGATGATAAACACATAGAATTTTATTTCTCAATTCAAAAATAATAAACATAAGGAAATATACTCAAATCTGCCATTCTACTTTGTTCCTGTGAAGGTAAGCTTGTTTAAAGGAATAGCAAAATTTTGCAGTACTCTCAAAATCGAATTCTGCTCACATTCTTCCTTGACCTGTAAGTCAATGAGGTCTTCTTTGCCTGGATCTGCATATTAACATTGATATGTTATATCATCATGGAAAAGACCAGAAATTCACATTGGATTTTAGTTAAGAGACATGAACTCCTGATTGTTTTCATTTGACCTCTCCATGCTATTGTCTACTCTCAGTGGCCACTCTTGAGGCAAATCCAAGAACACCAAGGAAAAGAGTTTAAAATCACTGATGAGGACGATGGGTGTCTTTCCAAGGCAGCACCTTACACAGAGGAGTAAGTTTCCAGTATAAAAAATATCAAGGAAGAAGTAAATATGGACGAGGTAATAGTTATTTTGCATGCAAAGCATGAGTTTGTTTCTTTAAAGACGCTATGTATACTAAAGAGATGAGATCTCTCATGTACGCAAATATTGTACACTATAATTTCATTACCTTTAATCATGTGAGCTGTCCAGTATTAAATACATAAAGAATTGACAAACTTTTGAAGTATTAGAATTAAAATTGGTGAAAACCTAAAAAATGTAAAGACATCATATTCAAATTATGTTTTGTCATGTTTATTTTGAAAAGCCTGGTTTGTTGGGATTATTTAGTGTAATATTTCAATTTCTACTATTTCTATTTATATAAACAATTATGTTGTTATTTGAGAACGGGTTATAGCTGTGTAAAGTTAAATCCTAGCCAAAAGTCAACTAGCACCAGATATTGGTTTGTTAAAGAAAAATATCAAGATTCACAAATTGCTTTAAAACAGAAAGTTGAGGCCAGGCACAGTGGTTCATGCCCGTAATCCCAGCACTTTGGGAGGCCGAGGCTGGCAGACCACAAGGTCAGGAGATCGAGACCATCCTGGCCAACGTGGTGAAATCCCATCTCTACTAAAAATACAAAAATTAGCTGGGCCTGGTGGCACATGCCTGCAATCCCAGCTGTTTGGGAGGCTGAGGCAGGAGAATTACTTGAACCTGGGAAGGCGGAGGCTGCAGTGAGCCGAGATCATGCCACTGTACTCCAGCCTGGGCAACAGAGTGAGACTCCATCTCAAAAAAAAAGAAAGAAAGAAAAAACAATGGGGTCTTTCAGAGGACATTTTTATTTCTTATAAGCTTCTTTAAGTATAGATTATAAAGAAATTAAATTTTTGTCATGAATAAAGATTGGTGAGGGAAGTGGCTATCCTAATTTTATTTGCATGTACTACTTTAGTCTTGACACTTATACTACTATGATTATCGGGATCTTTCCTTTATAAGGGGAAATAAGATCATTTTGGACAGGTTTGTCCCAGAAGAGAAAATACAAATTACCAATAAACATTTAAAACTGTGCTTATTTTCACAAATAAAGAAATTCCAGTTAAAATTAGATGCTGCTTTTAATGAAACTTTAAGAAAATTTTAGTTAAATTAAATACATCTAAATGGAACCTTCAATAAATTATAAAAACACTAACTTACACATCCAATAAATATATATTGAGTGCAGACTATATGTCAGACATTCTGTACCCTGGGGAAGTGGGTAAGAAGTCATACAAGCCCCTAATCTTATAAAGTTTACAATGTAGAAGGGAAAGCTAACCACAAACAAACAAATGAATGACATAAATTTTGAAAGTTCTAAGTGCTATGAAGAAAATAAGAAATAGGGAGGAGCTAAAGGTTTAGGTAGTCAGTGGGGTGTGTACCTTAGACAAGAAAGAAGATGACACTGGAGCAAAGACATGAATGATGCGGATGAACCAGCCATAAAACACCCAGGACAGGCCATTCCAGACAGAGGCATCAGCAATGGTAAAGACTCCAAGGAAAGAACAGGATTGGCAGAACCAAGGATTACCAGGATCTTTCCTTTGCTAGGGGAAATGAGATTATTTTGAATGAGTTTGTCCCAGAAGAAGAAATACAAATTGCCAACAAACATTTAAAACTATGCTTTTTCTCACAAATAGAGGAATCACAGTTAAAACGAGATGTTGTTTTTAATGAAACTTGAAGAAAGGAGCAGGAAGATGACCAGTGTGAGTACTATATGGAGAGCAAAGGGAAGAGTGGTAGAAAACATCAAAGATGTAGACAAAATTGGATTACTTACAGCCTTCTGAGCCACAGTAAGGACTTGCAACTTATGCTATTCTACTTATATGGAAGGTCATTAGATACTTTTTATTAGGAGATTTACATGATCTGTTGTTGCACCTTAGGGGAAAAAAAATCATTCTGGTGTCTGTGTGGAGACTGTACCACAGAGAGTGAGAGGTAGAAGCTGGGGGATAAGTGAGGAAGACATTGCTGAAGTCTTCATAACAGGGGATGGTGGCTTATATTAAGGTAAAATAATAGAAATTGTGAGAAGCGGCCAGAGTTGAGATATAGTCTGAAGTTAATGTAGTAAATATGGGTAGTGAGGGAAGAAAGAAAGGTCACAATGACTCCTAGATCTTAGCCTTGGTAAGTAGGTGAATGTCAGGTGCTTAAGTAAGATGGAGGACATCGAGGGTGTAAGCAATGGGAGTAACAGAACCAAGAGTCATATTAGTCATATTTTGTATTCGTTAGGCTGAGATATTGCAGGGAGTAGGGGGTGGGAATGCTGAAGTTAGAGTGCAAATTTTGGAGAGACCCTAGCATATACAAGTTTGAGGTTCAAGTAAGAAACCGAGGCTGGTGATATGCATTTTGAGGGACATCAGATAATAGAAAGGGTTTTAAACCATGAAATCTGGTGGAATCAGCAAGGGAGAGGGCATACTCACAGAAAAGAAACAGATCTAGGACTGAGTCCTAAAACACCTCACTATCTAAGAGGTGAGAAAGAGAAGACACCAGTAAATGATGGAAGGCAAACAAGTAGCAAAGTGAAAAATTAAAACAAAAAATGTGAGCCAGGAATGGAGGTTCACACCTCTAGTCCCAAAGCTTTGAGAGGTTGAGGTAGGAGCTTCAGAAACCCCCATCTCTACAAAAATAAAAAATAAAAATATTAGCCAGGCGTGGTGGCACACACCTGTAGTTCCAGCTACTTAGAAGGCTGAGACAGGAGGATCACTTGATCCAAGGAGTTGGAGACTGCAGTGAGCTATGATCACACCACTGCACTCTAGCCTGGATGACAAAGGGAGGCCATGTATCTAATTTAAAAAAAAAAAAAAAAACCTACTAATATGTTTAAAGTTCAAAGGAAGGGAGTATTTCTATGTACTGTAATTATGAGAGAAGACTTCTTTGTAGAAAAGGATCTTGCAGGTTGGGTAGAATTTTGAGTTCCTGTCATTTCTGGCCACAGATATTTCAAGTGCAGATGTTAACCCACATATTTTTTGATCAAGTATGGTACGGTGAGAGCTTTATAATTCTTTAAGAACTTATTTTCACTTCTTATATGGCCTATAAGCACATTTAAGGGGTGGTCAAGGAATGGCAAGCTCTTTGGAGTAGGTGTTATATAGCTTCAGACTCACCTGAAGTTTCTTTGAATTTTCTAACAGATTCTTCAAAGATAAAATAAGAAAGTGCTCTTGTTTATTTTATAGCATATCTTTCCATCACATTTTTATTTCCTTATCTATATGCTAGAGTGTCTGAGGGAATCTTTTAAAAGTCTGCCAGAAGTCAAGTTAAAAGCCTTTTAGTCTGATACTAGATTCTAGTCTCAGACTTCTCTTTAAGCTCAAGTTATAGTTGCTCTGAGCCTCTCAGCACTGTGGAGAGAGAAGCAGGTAAAACCCAGGGTAGATAGAGCAGGAGGCCCCAGTCAGTGCAACTCGAGAAAAACAAAAATTCACACACACACATACACGCACACACTCAAAATCTCCCCAACAGACATAAACACCTGCTTTTAGATTATACTGTCAGTGAAAGCTTTCTTTTCAAAACCATTAGCACCAGATGAAAATGTGTTACGTAAAAACATGAAATGAACACAGGCAAAGCCACACAGTGTAGACAAAAATCCATTAAAGGCAAGGATGCTGAGATTGGGATACCCTGCGGAGAACAATTTACAAGTTTAATTCACTATCATCCTATTATTTCATAATTATTTTGTATCTTTCTCTAATTTAAAATTCTTATTTTTTTCAAACATGGTTTACATACCATTGTGCCTTTTTTGAAACAAAAGAGGAAATGTACTCAGAATAAACTCAATAGATAAAAGATTTTTTATCACAGATACTAAATTGAAGCACTTCATGGGTTAACAATAACACTTAAATAAGGGGTAAGCAAACTATGGCCCATGGGCCAAATGTGGCACACCATCTATTGTTGTAAATAAAATTGTGCTAGATCACAGCATGGCCATTCATTTACATATTGTCTATGACTTCTTTCACGCTGCAGTGGCAGAGCTAAGTAGCTATGACAGAGACCATATGGCCCCAGAGACTAAAATATTTATTACCTGTCTCCTTTCAGAAAAAGTTTGACAACCTCAGCCTCAGAACCTCTCTCACTATCCATATACTTCTATTTTAGATACTGCTCTAACAAGTGGTATTACTTATTCTCCCAGACTGAAAAAGAAAAGGAAGGTGAACAAACATTTGAAAAGGAAAGACTTAACCTTCCTTCTTCCCCTTTTCCCTGACAAACACTAAGCTAAGAGTTTGAGTCCTTATTAGAATAATTGGTTCAAATTTTCGTTTTTGAAACTAAAGGTACAGCCATAAAGAGATATGTGGTTCCTTCCTAATCTGCAGAAGTCTCAAAAGAGTCCTCATTACAATCAGGGAAAGAGCTATACACTACCATGCAATATCAGGCTACTGAGTGGCTCTATGAAGACGAAGGGCCTTAAAAATTATGAAGCAGTTTGAATAACATTTATCTTTCTTCTCTATACAGATTTAGCCTACTGCTTATGTTAATGAGTTTTATTCTTGGCACATGTGTAAATATGTCCTACAATTCTTATCTTTACTCCTTGAAAAGGTGAGAACAGAAACAGACACAATGAAACTCAGGAAGGTGGAGCAAATTCATGAAGATCAGATTTGAAGACAGCATGTGTCTCTAGGCTAGGTTGCCACACAGAGCCCCTCTCCTTGGTTTATTGTATAGACCTTGGGTATTTACAGTCAGAACTGAAGATTCTGCTAAAGACTCATGGCATTGGTCCTGTTTGAGTGACTTGCCTGGAGAAATACATAATGGGATGAGGCAGCTGGATCCTTCAGTTAAAGAACTTCACTGGGTAAATCTTGAACATCCTGAAACATGGGTAGGGATGTACCGAAAAAGAATAAAAGTAAGATCTTTAACGGAAAGAAGTGAAAAGGGGGAAGTCAGCATAGAAATTAAGGATATGACTGTGCTTTGGATAATTTTTCTTTAGAATTCCAAGAAAATCATATTTCATGCACAGCTTTAACCATTTCTTTTCTTTGTTTTGTAGGGATAAATTGTGAAAGACTTTTAAACAGAATAGAAAGATTGCTGGGTATGTTCAATGGAAAAGTAAGCATTGTCTAGCACACCCTTCAGGATTATGTAAATGTATGTTTTTGTTTCTTTCATTGTCTTTGAGCTATTTACAGATTTGTAAATTATGGATAACTGACAACAATGCAAATTACTTTTGTCCATATACGTGCAAATAACTCCTGTCCGGAAGGACAATTGATTTTCCTCCTTCCCCATTCTTCTATCACCCCATTAAAAAAGATACTTTCGCATCTATTTGTAAATTCATTTCAGCATTTATGATTAATCTTGATGTGTGTGGCATCCTTTGAACTAGTTGTAACATCCCACTGGATTATTCTTTAACCAATGAGATTAAAACCAATAATATATTCCTTTTACATTTACATTTATGTAAGTGTCGTGCTTTTGTATATTTTTAAATATACTTTAAGACTTTAAGAGTGGTAATCCTGGTTTTTGTTTTTGCTTTTTTTTTTTTTTTAGAAGAAATCTTGCTCTGTCTCCAAGGCCAGAGTGCAGTGGCATGATCTCAGCTCACTGCAAGCTCTGCCTTCCAGGTTCATGCTATTCTCCTGCCTCAGCCTCCTGAGTAGCTGGGACTACAGGCACCCACTGCCACACCCACCTAATTTTTTGTATTTTTAGTAGAGACAAGGTTTTACAATGTTAGCCAGGATGGTCTCAATCTCCTGACCTCATGATCTGCCTGCCTCGGCCTCCCAAAGTGCTGGGATTACAGGCGTGAGCCACTGTGCCCGGCCTGGTAATCCTATTTTAATAATTACAACTCTTCAGGAAAACATGGCTATCTACCTGTCCAACCTGTAGTGATGAATGAGGGAAGATAATTTAAAGGACAAGGCAGAAAAGGTAAAACTGCCTACCCATATTTACCTCTTGATTTGTTCTCATGTTCAGCCTCTAGAGAGGGACTAAAGTTTCCTGTATCTATGGGACTGAGTGGTGGAGAAGCCCACAGCAGGACTGGGAGCTTCACATTGAGAAAGAATACATCACACTTAGAACCAACCGTCAAATGGACAGCTCTGGAAATACATGAGGGACAAACTTCAGATTGCCCTGAAACATCAGAACACAGGAACTGCTAAGAGAGGGACAGATAGGGAAGCCTTGATGAGGACAGGGAAGTACATTTGTACTTGAATGACACAGGTATTGAGAATTATACATGTGTTCTACTAAGTAGTTTGTGCGCTCTGATTTAATATTTATTAAAAGTGCCTAGAGTAAACTTGTTTATCCCTTATGCAGATTTGGAAACTGGTAATCAGAAATATGTAACATCAATTAAATCCTAACCTGGAAGTAAAAACAAAGTCACGATTTCACAAAGTAACAGCACATCCCTCATTCCAATACTATGTACACACTATGCAGGGCTTCCACCAAACTTCAAGAGTTCAGCAGATCTGTTCCATATGTACTTCTGAGCACATTATTTTCACTTGTCATGCAATGCCAGCTACTCTGCTTATCCACTTCCTGTGGTTTCAACTCCCTGTGGTAAGTTACCCTGCAAAGTCTCCAAGCCCTCAAAACTCCATGACAGTATTCGCTCTTGCTTCTGGTACTGCCACTCTTCTTGTCCCCTTGCTGAAGCCTCACTGTGCATGTGTTGTGCTGTACCCAATTTGTTCTGCTGGGTCAAGACACTCTGCACTAAATGCAAATTCTAGTGCTAGTTATGGCACTGGTGTGGAGACGGGTACCAAGGCTCCAAAGCCACATAAACTGCAGCTACTGCTGGAAATGTGGATACTCACGAAAAACAGTATCCGTAACTGTGTGGCAAGTGTTCTTCTGAAGTTGGATAAGGTCTTCCACTTGTTACAGTAGGTAGTTAGGCATACACGGGCAGGGAAGTAGAGCCTCCCAGCTAATCCTGCCCACGAACTGTTTTTGTAAAGAAAGTTTCATTGGAATACCTTCATTTACATATTGTCTATGGCAACAACAAGGACAGTTGATTAACTGCCATAGAGACTGTGTGACCCTTTACAGAAAATGTTTGTGATGCTTCCCTCCAGAGATCAAGTACAAGTATGAAATCTGCATTATCCATGAAGGACTTATCTGGAAACCTCTAAACTAGCCAGCCTTGGCAAAGATTCTCATGTACATATTTTGAACTGATAACCAGATAAGTAGCCTTCCGGAAACAAAACTCCATGATAATTTCTTTCTATATTCAAGTTTATCCCACCAGGTTGCAAAAAGGTTCACTGCTCGCCTCTTTACTTAAGATCAATTATTTCTTGCTATATGCTGTTTCCTATCCAAAGCTATTTAGAGTAGGGCAGAAACTTGTTCTGAAAATTTTTCCAGTTGAATATACTGATACTGCTAACTTGAGTATTTTCTGCAAAAGAGAGTAGCTGCAAAAGTTAAAATGGACAGATTCTAATGTGAAAATAGTACCTCTGAACTGAAACTACCGTTTTCTCCACTTTTGTGCCTCACATCCTGAGGCCAGGGCAGGGCTTAAACTCCATGGCAGACATAAGGCTTCTTCTTGTGAATATTTAACTACATGTAAAAATATCACTTAGTTTCATCATATATACATATAGAAAATATTTTTTTTTCATTTTTCAAAAACTTTTCACCACTGGTTCAATAAACAACAGACTAGATTGGAATTATGAGTGGCAGCTTCCAGTCCTGGCTCTGATACCAAAGTTGTATTGTAAGAACAGCTTCATTTGGCGTGAAGGGAGGGGGCAGTGTGGATGAAAGACAGAGACACTGAAAATCCAACCTATGTTTACACAGGGAAGAGGAAGAGATTGAGGGAAGATCTAGGGGTTGGGTGATGGTTTCAGAAAAATATCTGACATACAATAAACATATGTGGAGCAACTTGTTTTTAACACAAAGCCATAAGGTGTAAAATGTGTTGGTAACTGTATTACAGCTTATATTTTGCCATAAATTGCATTGCTTATATTCATACTAGTCACTTCATAATTTCAGATAAAATTGATTTTGATAGAACTAAAATTTTATTTGTAGAATAAGTATATTTCAGAAAGGGAAAACAGCTCTTCCACTTGATCTGATACTACTTTTAAACCTCCACCTTGCATTTTGTTTTTCCTCGTGGCTTCCCCAAGCAATCGTAGGACCAACAAACAAAAAGTCATTGACCTTTGCCCACAAATTTTACTAATAAGCCCCATCAGTTTTTCTTTAGGACCAATTATATGATTTCACCCCCTCTTTATCCCCTTCTCCTTCCCCAGTGCGGTGTTTTTTTGTTTTGTTTTGTTTTGATTTTAGAGATGAGGTCTTGCTCTGTCGCCCACACTCAAGTGCAGTGGCATGATCACAACTCACTGTAGCTTCAACCCCCTAGGCTCAAGCGATCCTTCTACCTAAGCCTCCAGAGTAGCTGGTACTATAGGCATGCCCTACCACGCCTGGCTAATATTTTATATTTTAAGTAGAGACAGAGTTTCACCATGTTGCCCACACTGGTCTCTTGCTCCTGGACTCAAGCAATCTTCCCACTTCAACCTCCCAAAGTGCTGGGATTACAAGTGTGAGCCACTGTACCCAACTTCAAGACACTTATTGTTGACTGAAGTTGTTCATAATTCCATTTAAAAGGAAAAAGAAAAACTTTATATTCCAGAATTTAATAAATACACATAGTCCAAGTAACTTATTTTTAATTGTTAATTATTTTTAACAATTTAATTATAAATTATTTTTAACTGTTTTACTTGGAGCACCATCTACAAAAATTAAAAAACAGATTGCTTTACATTTTTAAGAAGGAATAAAGATTGGGGAGCCTTATGGGAAGGGATTTCCTCAGGAGGGGTTTAAGTCACACTGCCACCCTCTAAAGACTTCAGGTTTTGCCCATGCTAAGCTCTTGTTAAAAAAAAAAAAAGTGCTCACGATTCTTCAAAAAGCTAAAAGAAGAATTACCATTTGACCCAGTAATCTCATTACTGGGCATATACCCAGAGGAATATAAATCATTCTACCATAAAGACACATGCATGTGAATGTTCACTGCAGCACTATTTACAAGAGTAAAGACATGGAATCAACCTAAATACCCATCAATGACAGACTGGATAATGAAAATGTGGTACATATACACCATGAAATATCATGCAGCCATAAAAAAGAACAAGATCCATGTCTTTGATGGGAACATGGATGGAGGTGGAGGCTATTATCCTTAGTAAACTAACACAGGAACAGAAAACCAAATGCCACATGTTCTCACCTGTAAGTGAGTGCTAAATGATGAGAACTCATAGACACAAAGAGGGGAATACCAGACACTGGGGCCTATTTGAGGGTGGAAGATAGGAGGAGGGAAAGGAGCAGAAAAGATACCTATTGGGTACTGGGATTAATATGTGGGTGATGAAATAATATGTACAACTAACCGCCATGACACGTGTTTACCTATGTAACAAACCTTCACATGTAACCCCAACCCTAAAATAAAAGCATAAAAAATTATAAAAGGAAAGAAAATGTTCAACATTGTTCATTTAATTTGTACCTTATAAAAAGTTGAAAATATTAATATTATAATACCCTACTTCATATTTTAATACTTCTTTTTACTTTTTTTGGTTTATTTTCTTCCTAAACTATTTTTTTTTTTTTTTGGTCAAATAATTTAAGAGGTTGTAGGTAAGAGCCTATGCAGAAAATGGCATTTACAGATCAATGAGAACTTCTCCACAAATCAGATAAAGTAATAGTTCAAGTTTGCTTTGTAAAGCACCTGCTACAAAGTTTACCTTCTCCCTTTTTTAAGGTTGCTGATACTCATCGATCATTACTCTGGTTGGCAGATATCCTACACTATCTTAGGCCTGTCCATTCTTTATTAACATGCAGATTTCTTCTTAAACTGAGTACTTAAATGTCCTGTAGACATAAAAACAGAGATTGCAATTGTCAAAGCACATTTTGCTGTATACTAAAGATGTGCACTTTTTACTTACTTTATCAAGGGCCTCCCTTTGAGATAGCTTCAAAACTGCTTCCTTTTACATGTACAATTTTAATTTAAATTGTTTCTAAAAGTAACAACCTATCTAACTTTTTGATAAAAGTGGTTCTGACAATAAAAATTATCAGTGCGATGAAATCCTTTCAGTAGTGAAAGTGTGGCTGACTTATTCCTGCAGCCACACCCCAAAGGACAACTGATGAGTGAAGATTATCTACCCATCTCTTCCGTCTATTCAGAGACCCTGGAATATAGAGTCAATGAGCTGTGGGGAACCAAGTGAAAGAGCAAGATCAAGTTAAAATTAGGAAGAGCATGATAGACCAGGCTCATGAATAAACACCTAAAGGAAATCATTTTGCCCAAAGGATACTGAAAAACTAAACATGGTTCGAGACAGAAGCCTTGCCCCCAACAACAGTCCCCATAAGACCTGACTATACTCAGCCAAACTTTATAATAAACCTCCCTTTTTGTTTATGAAACCTTGAGCAGGTTTCAGTTCCTTACAATCAATGATCCCTGTCTAGAATAGATATTAGTACCAAAGACACAGTACCAAGAAAGAGTCTCAAAGGTTTGAATTTGCCCCTTGTTTTGAGAAAGCAAGGAGGGAAAAGGCAGGAAGAACTAGGAAACTATCTGTAGGATACAGTGAAACTCGCTGATTTATTTACTGTAAACTGGTGGGATCTAGATCAGACCGCTGAAAAAATACTTTTGAGTACTTGGTAGCAGAATATAAGGTAAATGCAGATATTCCTTATGGCATCAAATAAAGTTTTAGTAGGAAAAGTTTTGCTGTGGTCCATGGTGACCATGCTGAGTGCAGGCAATGAAAAGCAAGATGCCTACACTAGTATAAAGGCATATAGGATTGTCATCAGCAGAAAGAAAAAGGGGTCAAGGGGAAGGACAGCTAGATAATGGGGGAAGGTATAGTATTATGTCTTGTGTGAAAACTACCTTTCAGAGATACCCAGAACAATCATAGACACGGGGAGTGAGGGCTTCAAATGGATCAGGGAGTCAGAGAAAAGGCATTTTAAAAGCAGGTAGAGTTACAGAGAGGCCACTATGAGACGTCTCATGACTCTATATATAATCTCCTGATCAAATTTTAATTTTGTTTATCTCTATATATCCTCTTCTAATTATTAAGAGAAAATTCTTTCAAAATAAAAAAGGTAATTAGGTGCCTGTTAAAAACAAATCAGGATTAGGAAGCCTGGGTTCTACTCCATGGTATTTTGGAGAAGATGACAAAATCATAGGGAAGATTAAGTGATCTAAATTGGAAAAGTAGGTCAAACTTTGGTGTTACATAAGAGGAAAATAAGATGAGACAGACATAGGATTAAACCTTATGAATAGTCCTGAGACATCAGCTGGCAGGAAACTTCTCTTTTTCTTGTAAGAGTGCATGAGAAAGCAAAGACACAGGGGGTAGGAGGAAGAAAGTCATGAGGACACAGAATTATCTGACAGCAATTCAGAAGACAGAAATATGAGGCAACAGCATTCATTAGTTTCCAAATATGCTTTTAGAAATCATTGTTCTCTACTCTGTGACAATTCTAAATACCTGACATCTGAGGAAAATAACTACACTGTTTGACATTGCTCTTCAATCTCTCTCTAAAGTGAAATTTAAAAGAAATAACTTTTTTCCCCCTCTGATGATTCAAGTAAAATGATTACAGGGTATTCACATTGCTACTTTGTACTAATAAAATCTGTCTTCAAAAGTTTAGATTTCTCCATTCTTTTCATTGAATAAGATAATCTCTCAGTTGATATTGTTCAAATTGGGTCAGAAGATAAACCTTGCCAAAAAAAAAAAAAAAAAAAAAAAGGAAAAGAAAGGACTTTTATTCAGGCTCTGACAAAATTTAGTATATTTGCAACTATACATAAAAGGAAGGAAGATGAAACCCAAACTTACAGTGGCACTTTTATATAGCTGTCAAGAAATACAAATACTGCCACCCTGTATCTGATGACACTGGAGAGAAAAGTAGTTCCCAAATGATGTGAGGTTAAATCTACAAAGGTGATGTGAATTGTGAGGGGAAACACTTAGCAGGTGAAACCAATCAACACAGACAGGTAAACAAGGCAGCATTGTCATTTTACTTTCTCAGTAAAAGGTTTATACTGTTGGGCTTTGGGGACAGAGTATCTTAATAATTACATCAAATGTTTGATTCACTTTACCTGTCCACAAGTCGCTAAGTCACCATATGACACGAATCAGATGGCTGATTAGTCTAAGCAATCTCAGCTCAAATCTTCACTTCCCTTTGCTTTTATGACACTGTATTGTTAATACCTGCTCACTTACCTGTCCCCTCCACCTGTCTGTAAATTCACTGGGTACCAGGATTGTATCTAATGCAGTGATTCCAAGAATGTGGTTCTGGCACCAACAGCAATAGCATTGCCTGGGAAATTATCAGAAATCCAAATTCTTAGGTTCCACTCCAGTTCTGTTGAATCAAAAATTCTAGGGTTGCGGCCTAGCACTTTGCTTTAAGAAGTCCTCTTGGTGATTCAAGTACGCATTAATGGTTTTGAGAATCACTGACAATGAATCACATTCAGATACCAAGCACAATACCTGGCACAATGTAGAGTCTAGCAGGGGAAATTAGGCCCGTGGGGAAACCGATCTTTTGCTGCAGTCAGCAAAGAGATTGAGATACAATCTCCCATTGTGCTACATCCCATCTATCATGGAGAAAAGTGAAACACTGTTCTATTTACACTATGGACCTATGCTGCCCCTTTCTAGGATATCTGCAATATTTTTAAAAATGCTAGAGATAGTAATACCTATTGCCTTGTACAGGAATTAATTCAAATCAACCCCATTTAAGATTAGAGGCATTAGAGAAAGCTTCTGATTTAGATAACAGTTCTTTGTGGTCTCTTAACACCCTGAATTGCAGTAGGGCATTTTCTAGATTTTCTTCTTTTTTCCACTGGGTGCTCCTGGATGGCAATGTGCTCATCTCTTGTACCTCAGAGCCTAAAACCATAAGTAGCAGGTAGAAGGTATTTAATATATATTACATGAATGAGTGAAGGAACCCTATAAAATCAACCTTTTCACTTTTTGATTATTTAGTATGGAAGTTTATAAATACTTCTGTAATAAACTCAGTCTTCAGAAGTCCCCCAGTACAGATGTAGGTTGGAAGATAATAAGCCAATTCACATTAGCTAATACTATAACCAAAGTATTCAGTCGCTCTTTGCTGAAAAAATAAAACATTCTGGGACTCCGGAGACTAGAAATATTTTACTAAACAGGATTATTATTCCTAATTGTGCCCATTCTCTTCAAGATGAGCAGCTTCTTAGAAGTAATCGGCCAAGAATCAGAAAACAAGACATATGACTGGGCATGGTGGCTCACGCCTGTAATCCCAGCACTTTGGAAGGCCAAGGTGGGTGGATCACAAGGTAAAGAGACCGAGACCATCCTGGCCAACATGGTGAAATTCTATTTCTACTAAAATACAAAAAATTAGCTGGGCGTGGTGGCAGGCGCCTGTGGTCCCAGCTACTCGGAAGGCTGAGGCAGGAGAATCCCTTGAACCTGGGACATGGAATTTGCAGTGAGCTGAGATTACGCCACTGTATTCCAGCCTGGTGACAGAGCAAGACTCTACCTTAAAAAAAACAAAAAAACAAAAAAAGAAAAGAAAAAGAAAATAACATATTAATGGAAGTTTAACTTTATCGTCAATGTTCTTAGGGCACTAAGAAATAAGACAAATTAGCTGGAGACATTCAGTGGTCATTCTTTACTCCACATGTTAGATGACATCCTCATACAAATTTCAATATCTCATTAGTTAGACGTTGCCACCACAGCAACCTCTACAGTATTACTGACACACACCTACAACTCTTCCATTCACCCTACTAGGGACAGAGAGGGACTTCGAAGACCAGGACACATTTTTTCAAATCCACCTTTCTAAATTGTAGAAAATAGAAAACAGTCACTACCGTAGGAAATTCATGGATCTACAGAGTTTCATTGAGTATAATTTTAGAATACAGTCTCACAAATTTGTATAACAAGTTCTCATTATTCACCTTCACTCTTAATACCAATTTTACTTTTTTTTACTATCAACAGAGCACTTTTAAACTCACAACATATAAATCTAAACCTACATAAAACAATGCCTTACTTTTTAAATGATCAACATACTAATTACTCTTCACTATTCATGGATTCAATATTTGCCAGCCTCATGCCTATGAATTTTCCCATGTACAATGGGGGGGAAAAGGTCCCTACAAAGGGACCCTTACAGCCAAACTGTTCCCTAAATCCTACCCACTCTACATGTAAGTGTATCTCAAATTTGTTCTGCAAAGAAATGGCCCCTGCCCCGAAGGAGTTTAAAGTGTAAAAAAAGTCAAAATCCGTGTCCCAACCCACTTCTCCTTTTCTGCTTCATGAAATTCTATTTTATCTTTAAGTAATATAATTTGGGAATCTGCTTTCCATTTTATTGATACCTTCTTCCGCTCCAATCCATGCCTACAGGCACCACCCATGTGCTGATGGTTCACAATGTACACTTCACCTTTGCTGAGCTCCTGACTCATACCATCCACCTTCCACTGGACATGGCAACATAGCTTTCAAAGCACTTCAAATTCAATATTCCTAAAACTTAACTTGGAATCTCCCCGAAAGCCTATTCCTGCTACTCACATCTTTCCATATATAGTTTCCAAAGCAGTACACCTAGAACATTTTCTCAAACCTGACCACCCTCTTACTCTTTACAGCTAAACCATTTCCCAAATCCTGCCTATTCCAACTAATTTATATCTCGAATCCATCTACTTGACTCCATCTCTATTGCCACTACCCTAGTCCAACTCACTTTTATCTCTTACCTCGATCACTGCAATAGTTACCTAATTGACTTCACTGCCTACCATTGTATGTTGTAATCCAGGATCCTGGCATCTACAACCACAAACCTGATCATATCATTCCCAAAGTCTGCACATGGTCTCCTACTTCCCTTGGGGAAAGGTTTCTAGACCTTTGAAATAACCTCTAACCCTTGCTTGAAGTCTGAACTATTGACTCAGGCCTACAATGCCCTATCTTTCTAGTTTCACCTCCTACCACTCACCTTTTCACCCTCTCTGTTCCAGTAAAACTGGCTTTCATTTTCCTAGCCAAGCCATTTGTTTGTCTCATCTCAGGATCTTGACCCATATCACTTCCTCTGACTATAATGCCTTCTCACATTTATTCCTTTCCAACAAGCCTTAACTTAAATAACGCTTTTTCAAAGATATTGTGTCAGGTTGTACTTTTTTTCAAAATGGTCACTGCACAGCAATATTTATAGTATCATTTGCTTTTCCAGGGCCTTGTTGGCCATCAAGGAGTGGTGACTATTTCCTACCCCTTTGAACCTAGGCTGGTTTGGAACAGCACCAACCAGTAGAGTACGGCGGAAGTGGATGCCATGTGATGTCCAGGGCTGGGTCCCAGATGGATGCAGCTTCCATGTGACTCTCTTTTGGGACACTCATCTTTGAAACTCATCCACAATGCTGTGAAAAATCTCAAGCCACATGCAGAGGTCTTATATAGGTATTCTAGCCAACAATCCTAGCTTAGATCCTAGCCAACATCCAGTAGCAAATACTAGACAACTGAATAAATGTCCTCCAGAAGATTTCAGTCTTTACCCTATGAATCTTCCCACTAAGTCTGCAGACACAAGTCATCTCACTATGCCCTATTTGGATTCTTTACTCACTGGATTTGTGAACATAATGGTGCTTGTCTGATGCTTGTTTGAAGTGAATTTGCTATGTTCACTAGTAGTAGTTAGAAAAGATGTTTCATCTAGTAGTTAGAAAAGATGTTAGAAAAGATGTTTCTAACATCTAGTAGTTAGAAAAGATGTTTCATCCTTCTCTGAGATTGTACGTCCTGCTGTCACAGGTATCCATAGCTCTCAAAGTACTTTTAAGTATGTCTTTAGTGTCTACATCCCCTTCTGGTTTGGAAGTTTGATGAGGACATAGATTCCATCAATATTGTTCACTACTATATTCGCATGTAGATATTCTGTAAATTTGTGTTAAATTATTGAATGAAACTCTCTGTTACAGATAAGAAAGAAGAGCTGGGCATTCAGAAATTGAAAGAGAGGCTAAAATGAGTAGCAAAGAAATAGAATGGCTTTTCAATAAATCTTTTAGAAACAAAGATATGAGACTCTACTGCTGTGCTTTGGAATTGCATTTCAGTGGTATTTGTATTTGTGAGATGGGAGGAAGCCGAGGCATAAGATGGGTTAACAGCATATATTTTGGCATAAAGCAGAGCCAAGACCCTAAAGCCAAGGAAATTGAAGAAGAGATGAAAAACACCTTAGAAAGTAAAAAAATAAAATAAAAAATAATATAAGTCACCCAAAGGTTTGGGAAAGTCAAATATTCAAGTAAGTAAAGAAATGAGAAAAGGTACAAAAGAATGTAGAAAGTCAAAACCAGTATCAGAACGCTGTTGTCATTAACTTCAAGTAACAAAATCCAAAAAAGGATTCACAATTAGATAGAGACCAAGACACAGAAACAAACACCAAAGAGCTTTTCTGACTGAATACTGTCTTCAACAAAGAAAACAATTACATATATTTCATTGAAATTGAAGTGGATAGAGTCCCTGCCACTTTCCTTCATATCAATATGGTACATCAAAATTAATAACATAGGTTTGTTCTAATGTCAGATGTAAAAATCATATAGGTAAGTTCTCTAATGCCATTCTTCTGACAAGGACTAAGCTCTTCACACCTGATTTTTTCTTTTGTTGAATTTTTCAAGATTCTAATTCTCAAGATAGCCTTATTTTAAGCTCATAACTTTATGTTATTAAGAAAACCTTGAATAAAGTCACTCACATGACTCTTTAAGAATCTCCATGGGATTAAAAAACGGATAAGTAAACATCACAGATTCACTAGAAATCTGTAAAAGAAAATCACCATTTCTTCTGGACAAGAAAAGACAGTAATAATAAGGCACCGATGTAGAAGAAAAGGCACAATAAGTTCTTTAAGGCTGCCCTTCAAAACCAAGCACTTTGAGATAATAAAATGCCTAGTCGAATAAGTTAATCTCAAAAGATGTCTACAGTGGATGGAAAAGTGCCAGCTAAGCTTTGTTATAAACATATGTAAGATAGTATATTAAGCAAAAAGTAATCCAAATCTCATTTACAATCTAATTGGGTCTGAGCTATCAGCAAAACTCAGGAAACAGAGAGGACTTTGTAGAGTGACAATCCCTAAAGGCATTGATGTAATGTGCTCCTTTTAGCTGGCGCCTTTAAAAGAAAGTCTTCCAAAACTCCACACTGAAAAAAGTACCCAGGCATGCAGACCCGATTCAAAAACTAATTCCTGAACTGCCCAAATCAATCTCACAGCTCATCTAGTGTTGCTCTAATTTCCCAGCTATGAACCTCAGTATTTATTTTCCTTTAAGATATTACTTTAGCTCTCAGATTTGATAATCTATGCAATCTCCAGGTAAAATCCCGCCCATCTGCCCACTGTAAAGCATCACCAGTAAACTTCCCAATATTAATACCTATTCTGCCCAGATGTGGCCCTTTGCCCTAAGTGGTTTCCTACCAAGGGTAGAGTCCCTCACAGGGAGGACAGGCCATGAAATTCTGCTAGGTCAAAAGCAGAAATAAAGAAATGGGCATCATTATCAACAAACATTGTGGGGATTTTCTCTCTCTCTTTTTTTAAGTGAGAATGCATCTCATTTCTATCATGCAAACATAAAGAAAATCAAGGTTTACATTGCTGAATTTTAGTTGTATGCATACTTTCCACGTAGCATAAATGCCAGGAAAATTATCTGGATTTTGCCTAATTTATGTTCATTTCACATGAATATAAACTTCACCATGTCCATTTCTCTGTGGATACAATTACATCGCTGTATAATGTCCTTGGTTTAAATTACACTATCGTCAAATTAGCAAGAACATAAACAGACAAGAACAGCAATAGAATTGTTAAGATATGTATTTTCAAAGCTACAATATATGCAATAATATGTACGTACTTTGAATACACTGGTATCACATAGCTGAAAAGCAGCTATCGAATGTGAATGTCTTTTGTCTTTCCATGTCTTTTAACTCCCACTGCAGAACACCACTATCTAAATACCTGATCCTGATGGTTTATAATTACAAAATGCCATATGCCTTTCTTTTAATTAAAATGATTTCCATATTATATTCAGTTTGTTTTATTAAGATGAAAACAAGGAAGAAAGCCTTGTTGAATAGACTACAAGATGAGCATATAAGCAGGACTTAATTCTACATGATATCACACATTCCTATGAACTATTTTTTATTCTGCAGAGTATCAGCAAAATCTGTTGGAACCAGAGGTGTCTGTGACGGAATGCTACAATTCCCTTTACATCTACGGTGTCCCAAACACAACAAAGGCAGATTTTTAAAACACGTTGAGACCATTTGTTCATGCCTTTTATATACAAGTTTTCTAACTTACTTCAATTTTGTGCACAGTATACTTCTGCCATCTACTGGAGCAATGAGATAGTATTGTTGCAATCATCTTTGCAGCAGTAAGAATCAAAACAGTAGCGATTAAACTAGATTAACCAGACCCTTTAAAGATAATTTCCCAGCGATCTAATACACAGAGAGGCAGAGAAAACCATCTCTTTGAAGATTTCTAGGACAGATACCTTCAAGCACTAGAGACCTTCACAGATGCTTGAGAACCTCTTCTTTGTGGTCAGAGTCTCTTTCCAAAGGCTCTTTTGAGATGCAAGGATGCCTGTTTCAAATATGCAACACCATAGGGAGACAAAAGAAAACCGTCTGGATTTCCAAAGGCTGGAGGCCTAGATAATAGAGGGGAAAATGCATAGTCCAATGTAATCATTAACATTTTCAGTAAATTAATTTTGGTTGAGGATTCGTTCTGACTTTTTTCATAAACAAGATCAATCTGGCCATTTCTCCTTTATTTGATAGGAGAATGTTTCCCATGGTCTTCTTATATTTAGAGAATGCTTTAAAATTTTCACATTATTTTGAATTTATAATCGTATTTTGACTTAATTCTCTAAGTTTAGTATATCCAACCTTCTTACCATCATCTGAGAGGTAAAGAACGGAAGTGTAGAGAATTTGGAGCAGGCAGACTCGAAAATGCCCTCCTCCGAATACCACCTCCTAATATCCACATCCTGGGGTAATCCCCTCCTTAGAGCTGTAGACTGGAGCTGGACACTTGCCTCTGACAGTCTCTCCTCAGCCAAACTATGGTCAGGCTCCTCCGAATCCTCCTCCCAAATAGGCCTAGATTTGGGTCCCTTGCTTTGCCTGATTTTAGCAAGAATTCTGTCAAGTTCTTTTAGCCAGAAACCTTCACTCTTGTTATCTGATCACCCTCAATAACTGATCAGATTCCTCATCCCCTACAACCCCACTGGTGATGCCTGATCACCCTCGTCTGCCATTAGCAAGAACTTATTAGGTTGGTTCAGTCCCCAATTCCCCCTTACCCCTGATGTTTCCTGTTAGTAATTTTCCATCCACCAACCCACCCGCCAACCCTGGTCCTTGGCTATAAATTCCCACTTTCCCTTGTTGGATTTTGGAGCTGAGCCCAAATTCGCTCCTTTACTGCAAAACCCCATTGCACTAGTCTCTATACCTATGGCAGGAGTCCTGAATAAAGTCGGCCTTGTCGTTTTTACAAATATCTCGAGTAATTTTCCTTCTTTAAACACCTCTAACAAATTAAAACATATATAGCGAAGGTAATGAACAGAACTGTCACTTCCAAGATTAGGTTATAAAAGACAACTCCTGTCTTGCTGCTCAGTCTTTTATCTCTCTCTCTCTGTCTTTCTCTTTCTCTCTTTCTCCTGCTTTGTGGCTCTCAGGCTCCCTCTGGCTGTTCTCACTTGCTCACTCTGATGAAGCCACATCTCCATGTTATGAGCTGCTTTGAGCGCCATGGAGTTGGCAAGGAACAGAAGGAGGCCTCTGACCAACAGCCAGTGAAAAATGAGGCCCTCTGTCCAACAACCCTCAGGAAACTGAATCCTGCCAAAAATCACGGGAGTGAGCTTATTAGAAGTGGATCCCTCCTCAGATAACTCTTGAGGTCACTGAGGCCCTGGCATCATCTTGATTGCATTGTGATTGACCATGAGCCAAAGAAACCAGCTAGGTCACATCCCGACATCTCACACATAGAAACCAGTACCTCATAAATGTTTTTTATTTTAAGCTAATAAGTTTTAGAGTAATCTGGCATGTAACAGTAAATAACTATGGTAAGTATATTAATTGATTTCCCATAGATACCATCCTGGCTACTTACATAAAGGGAATGAACAGTTTTCACATATCTCAATAAATCAGTAATAGGTCTTATCTTAACAAACCAAAAATTACGAAGGAATAAGAGAAGAAACAAGTGATGCAATGCAACAGAAGTACTGAGCACCTAATTTTTAAAGACCTAGATCAAATAAGGAAGAAAAAAATTCAGTATTGTAAGGGAATAACACAGATAAAGATGAATTAATAGAACAATGATTAGTGCAATGGATATAAATAATAATTTCACTGTAAAGAAGGCCCAAAGAAGAATATGTTCCCTGAATAAAGATCAGGAAAGACTTTATTGGACAGATAGTTTTTGAAACAAGATTTCCAGGATTTTTAAATGGGGAGAGAAATCTGAATAATTATTAAAACATGAGAAAAGCTACAGAAGGGAGAAAATGAGACATATTTCAGAGTAAAGGATTCATACGTGCAGAGACACTAAGGAATAAATCTGCAACAGTCACATGGGTGATTAGAGAGCACTGAATATCGGGTCTGAGAAGTGTGTATTTAATTCTGGAAGGATCCACTGAAATTTTTTGAGAGGTAGAAGGCTTTGACGAAGTTAGTAACTTAAAAAATTATTTTATACCAAAACGAAGGATAAGTCCAAATACTCTTGGGAAAAATTGTAAAAGACTTTGAAATGGACCAAAAAGACTACTGGTGACTTCAGTAGCTAAACACGTCTGCTGAGAGCAGGGCTCAGTCACACTAGGAGCAAATCTGGCTGGAGGCATGCTTTTATATAGCCTTTGAACTACAAATGTTTTTCATATTTTTAAAACATTGTAAAACCAAACAAAAAAAAAGATGAATAAGTGATGGAGACTGTAAGTGGTCCATAAGGCCTAAAATATTTATTATCTGATCCTTTACTGAAAATTTTGCAAACCTATAGTCTAGAGGAACGCCTTTCCAGTTTCTAAATCTAAGGGTTTTGCACCTTTCATAGTCTTTTGAGCTCCTTAGAAATTCCGCAAGTTCTCGATAACTGATAACAGTGCAAAAAGTTCCTGCCTATAAGCATGCAAATACTTTCTGTCTGATAGAGAGACATTTTATTTCTTTCCCTTATTTCAATGTCCCCGACCCTTGTAGAAAAAGAGTCAGCATTACTTCTATCTGTAAAATCGTTTCCTGACCTACATGTTTCTGCTTTTTGAATTCTCATTTGAACTAGTTGTATAACATCTAACTGGTTATCTCATTAATTCATGAGCTAGATAAAAGCTTTGACATGTGTTCATTTCGTATTTTTTATGAGAGTCAGGATTTGGCCTTTCTACAAATTTATCTTCTAACAATAGAGGAAAAAAGATGATAAATCAGAGCCAAGCAAAGCCATCTCTGAGACCCACATGTCTTAATGTGGTATCATTAAACGCCATTGAGCTCTGGGTACCTCTAGTTGATTAAGTTCAGTGTATTAGTTTGTTTTGACACTGCTATAAAGAACTACCTGAGATGGGATAATTTACAAACAAAAGATTTACAGACACAGTTCTGCATAGCTGGGGAGGCCTTAGGAAACTTACAATCATGGCAGAAGGCAAAGAGAATGCAAGGCACATCTTACATAGCGGCAGGGGAGACAGAGAGTGAGGGGGAAAGTGTCAAACACTCTTAAGCTATCAGAGCCGATGAGAACTCACTCACTATCATGAGAACAGCATGGGGGAAACCGCCCCATGTTCCAATTACCTCCCACCAGGTTCTTCCCTCCACAGGTGGAGATTACAATTTGAGATGAGATTTGCGGGGCGACACATATCAAACCATACCATTCAGCAACTCCTCAAATATCTATGGAGGGCAGAGGTTAGGCGAGTAACCCAGTGCTCTAATTACTGATCTTGAAGATATTGGTGGCTGTTATGAGCTGAGGACTAAACGAAATGATGCAGTATAGAGTAGCTCACTCCTACTCCTCACTCAGGAGGTAACTAGAGAAGAAGGAGGATCCCAATCCAGCAAAAATTCTAACATAGAACCTGGTTGAGGCAAAGAGAGGCAAGGAATGGGAGGTCTAATCTTCTCCCTGGGCACGTCAGCAAAGCCCCTCATCGGAGTCCTTTTCCAAGTATAATCATAGGACAAATTTGGGGGTCCTCACTTTCTGGAAAGCCCTGTATTTTCTCTCCTCCTTCGTTCTCTAATCACCTCTTTAGAACAGGATGTGCCTGCCTCCCACTAACGTCCTTCCTTCCTTCTTACCTCTGTTAGCGCTCATTCTTCTCCTATGAGAAAACTGCTCTTCAAAAATCCTTTCTACTAGCTCTTCCTCAATTGACTTTGACAGTTCATTAGAATCAAGTCAACAAACAACTATCTTTGCTCTACAGCAGGAAGGGTTTAATCCTTAATTTCTGAGTGAATGATATTTGGATGTTTGGGATGGTGGTGGTAAGATATTTAAATTTTCAGTGATGGAAGATGTTTATTTTCTCTGTTACAAAGTCTGAATTAAGTTATCCTGTTCCTCGCAGGTAATGGCAATGGGATTAGGGGAGAACAAGGTGGATAAAGAAGGCATTATAAAGGTAGAATATTTGTCAATTGACATTTCATAGGATATACAGGATGAAATGTAAGAATTGGTTAAAATACACTCCAGTATATTAAGCCCGAGCCATTGGTAGCAACATTAACAAGCATGGAGAATTCCAGTCAGGAAACCAGTTTGAAGGAGGGTGGTTAGAAAGATTATGATGTGGCTTTTGTCAATGTAAAGACCAATTATAGTTGTAGTGGTCACTATAGAAAAATTTCAAAATAGTGATTGGGCATACATTCATTCTTCAATGCACAATCTCTATGTTGAAATTTCTGTAATTACTTGTAAAAGTAATTCTCATCTGTGCCACAGATAAATCATGTGGCTCTGTGTACTGACTTTGTCTTTTTCACTTAATTCTAGAGTGAAAAATTTTCTATACTTTTATCCCTGGATTTGAAGAACAATAAAGTATATGTTGTTATATTTATGATATTTAGAATAAAATTTTATGAAATATTTCCTATTTTTAAGAAAACTACTTTATCTAACAAAATGTGATCTTCTATTCATCTCTGTGCGTTGTAATAGCATCACTGATAGTTATTAAGTGGGTCCATGGATAATTCATCTCCAAAAGATCAGCCTGTAACTTAAGGAGATTTTTTTTTTTGTTGGAAACTAACATACATGGGTAGACAGAAAAAGTCATCCTTCATTTATTTCATCAGACTAAACTTATATTGCTTTGTTGCAATCCAGATGTTGAAGAAAGAGAAGATATGATTTCTAACTTATTTTTCCAATATTGGTTATTTTGCTTTTCATCTGTGGCCAGAAAGGAGGGTGAGAATCCTAAATTTTCAAATACCTCTAAAAATAAATGAGTTAGTTAACATTTTTAAACCTATTTAAAAGCCTGATTTTATCTAGCTTAATGAACCAAAAAAAAAAAAAATTCGGTTTCAGAGTTAAGCATCCCTTCTTCCCGACTTTTCTTCACTATTTTGTACAAAATACAACTTTATTTGTAATGAAGGTATTAAGTTTTTAAAGAAAATATATTGTATTCTGCCTCTTGGCAAAACTATGGAAATCAGCACTCAGTCAAATGAAGAATATGATTCCTAGTTTCAGGACTTGCTTTAGGCAAAATATGTCAAGCAGGCAATCTCTCCTTGCTTTTATGGAGACCAGGGTGAGAATCTGACAGGGTAGAAACCAGAAAACACATTACCCTCAAACTGAAATATTGTTTAGGCCCCAGCCATGCCCTATTTCCTCTAAGAAAACTAAGACCCACACACTGTGTGACAGTTAATTCCTTTCAAATAAATTTGGTTTTGTGCAGATCCGGTGGTGAACAAAAGATTAATCTTCAAGCAAAATACCAAGAAAAAGCATAAACATACTTATTTTCTACCTGTTCTAATGAATTAAACATTCCTTTTTGGAGTAGAACAAAGCCTTCACTGCTTTTGAATGGCCTGGAGCTAATACAGTGATGTACACTTGATTTTTTTTTTGTTAAGTTGATTTATTACAGTTCTTCATCATGACTGAGAACCCACTTCAAATTAAACTATTTCACTACTGTCAACACTAGAATGCACCAAACAATATTTAAAATGCAAAAAATTTTCAGATGAAACTTTAATGAGTCATTAATACTATTTTTTAATAAAAACTTTGTATGCTGAAGCAAAGTACTAAGGATCTCCTTAGAGTTTTACATGCAATTAATCACGCATATATTTTCTGAGAAAATAAATCTATGCAGTTTTTTAAATTATAGTATTGAAGTCTTTTTTTTTTTTATTGTGTGCCATGGTAACTAAAATTTAAATTGTCAGTAGAACATACAAATCTTTTGAGTACTAAATCTAACTATTTCACCTGTAGATACACAGGTCAAAGCCTTTTAAATTTCTAAGCTGGCTAATCTTCACTAACCATGCTGAGATTTCTGTCCCGTGCAAAAGAATGTTTTATACTATGGAAACAAATACTGTAGTGCATCAGAGGCATGCCTTACACCCAAAATCAAACATATTAAACATGAAGTTCTAATTATCTGACTTATATGATCAAAATCAATTAATGAACACATTTTAATATTATCAAAAATCAATAAATGAACACATCTTAATGAACATATTTTGATTCATCTGCTTTTTTAAATTTGATGTGTTATGGTTGCTCAGGCACATAAAAACGTTGGCTAATTTACTTATGAATTAATTATCTGTTTAGAATAAGAGTTGAACAAATACAAATATTTTGAGATTACAGAAAATGTAGACGTTTGGTTTTTGACTAAGTTTTGTTGGGAGAGTAGAAAAACATGTTTTGTTTGACAACACTTCCTTCAAATTTGAGTTTTGTCATTATTGGTAACTGACCTCTCTGAGCCTCAATTTTCTCACCTATAAATGGGGCAATAATATAGACACTGCAGACTTAACAGGATTGAAAGAGCTGGTCAAATAAAGGAATAATCATATATAGTAAATTGTTCAATGAACAGCAATTTCTTCTTTGCTGATAACTACCAGGTGTCAGTTTGACATGAAATGACCTGGATCTACATACTTACATATGAGAGAAATATTTCTTCTGTTTTCTGACTTACATTCTTGGAAATAAAATAGTTTTCAACAGGTCAGGGAACATTTCAACTTCATTTACTTCCTTATTTTTTTCTAGGGTTGACTGTAATTACAAAATGCTGGTGCATTCAAGTTGTCACCTTGCATTTCCTGACACTGATCACCATGGCCCACGACATGTCTACTCACCAGACAAATAAGTTTAAGCAAATTATTATTTGGCTGTGAATTAACATTTATCAACTACTATGTGATGGCTAAAGCTAAAATTACAAGATCACCTCTCTCACAATTCACTATAAATATTGGAATTAAAAAATTAAACATCTCTATAATTTGGTGTGTCAGAATTAAAATAAGTAATCACATATCCCCAACTTCTTTAGTACAAACAGTTTATGCTTAGTTGAGCTAAAAATAGAGAAGCCTGGTGCCTTAGCAGAAAGATCATGGAGCTAACAGGCAAAAGATGAATTTTCAGCCCATCCTCTCAAGCTGCTAGATTCTGTATATGTCACTTAGAACCTTGGATTTGCAATTTCTTCATCTACACAACAAACAACAAAGCTACCTATCCTGTCTACCTCACATGGTTATTAAGAAGATAAAATATAAAAGCACTTTTAGATTTCCAAACTGCTAAGCACAAATATAAAGCAATACTTGATTTCAGTTAACTCAGCATGAAACTTCACTGTAGAGAATATGTATATATCTGTTCCCATTCCAGAAGAAAAAGAACAATACAATATTTGGCCTACATGGTCAAATATCAGCAAGAACTACTTTTTGCCAAAAAACAAATTTGCATTGGGAGGAAATGAATATCGCCTTGTGTGCATTGCCTAGCAGACTTATATGCTTTAAACATGTTTACCTCACGATGAGGGAGAGTAAAGTAAAACGCTGGAAAAAGAAGAAAAGATTTACTGCAAAAGAAAAGTAAAATGCAAATAGAATCATGAAGGAGCAAACCGAGACCAATTTTTCCACTTTGATGAGAGTTGACCTTTGTCATTGGTACATCAGACTAGGAAGATTTGATTCTTGAAAAACACTCACCACTGTTTTCCTGGCCAGCAATATCTAAGATTTAACCACAAGGCTTTAAGTAGAATAATTCAGACTACCTTGCTAGTAAAAAAAAATAAAGATTTGATCCTAACAAACAAACACCTAATTTCACAATTTGAGGAGTTATTTATACTTAGGAGTGAATCCATACAATTTGTTCATCCCATAAATGTAAAAATCCTAAAAAATATTTCTCAAATTGAAAGACAACACTAATAGTTGTTTGGGAATAAATTGTACATATGGCAATGGAATTTTAAAAAGACATTCATTTCTACCCAAATTTACATCCAGAAAGTTATTTTCTAGTTTCTCATATAGGATAAGTGTAAAAAATATTTCATAATTAAGATCATATGTTCAAGAGAATCTAATAAATATAAACCAAATCAGATTAGAGACTAGTCTTTAAATGCATAGAATAAATCTCAGATCTCAGAGTAGACATAGGAAATTGAAGAATGGAAGAAGCTAACATCTCTTGTCCACTTACTATGTATGTACCTGGCCAGTGTGTTGGATTTTGTAGACACTTCATTGAACACTCACATGCTTACAAATCTATACAGTATTTGTAATAAATTCCTATTAAAGATGAAGAAACTGAAGTTTCAGAAGTTTGCCAAATGCTACATAGATGGTAACTTATGGTGTCAGAATTTACATGTCAAAAAGTCCATCTGCAGTCTTTAACTTACTGATTTTTCATGGCTAGGTTTTCAATTCAACCTTTCACTGCTAAATAGGTTTAATTGTATGACATACTCTACTATGAATGTAAAGCTTTTTTTTTAAGGTTTATCAGAGCCAATTATACTACTAAAAAATAAGACAACCCAGAATGCAAAATATTTCTACAAATATACAATAAATAAAAATTAAACTAGCAAATTAACAATTACTCTAGCAATTGTTAAAGTCACATGACTTAAAGGGTTTGAGATATCCAACAAAAGTACGTAACCACTCTATCATTTTCAATTCTGTTGATCCTTTTGATTTTACAATACTCTGCAGTAGTTTTCCAAAGGTCAAATAATTTATACCTCCAACTATCATAATTGCATAGGAGCCCCTCCAAGTAAGGCCAAGCTAGTTAACCAGGAATCTTCACTCTGGGACAGTAGCTAGAAAAGATCTTCTAACATTCCTTCACCTAAAATGTTTATTTCAGTTAAGGAAGAAAAGAAAGTGCCTAATTCCTAAGACCCAAGGATTAAACAATCTCATTCTTTCATTCATCATTACTGACCCAGTTTTAGGACTTCATGTACTTAGAATTTGGACTTGAGGAAGTCCAGCAGCCAGTCCTTATGGCTTTAACTCACAGACAAATCAAGCAATTAGAAAAATACTACCAAAGTGACAGTTATGATTCTAAGACATCTATGAGAAACAGCCTAAACCTTTCGGACCAGTAGGCCCAGGCAAAAATGTCTGAATTATATTTAATATGACAATTCTGAAGACATTTTATTTTGGCAACAATTTTAAGCTACTTTTGTTTACCAAAGATTACTAAAGTCACTGAGCTAAAATGCATTGAGTTAGTTTTTAAATTTTTTGATAAAATATTTTATTTATGTGCTTATTTTAAGCCAATTAATTAGAGGTTTTAAAATGTATTTTGGTACAGAAATATTACACATACATAACACATAAAATATATAGACATAGAGACATACACATAGAAATAGATGTTACAGCTTTATATGAATTTCTTATCATGTCTTAATTTTTTTTCTACTAGACTGTCAAGCCCTAGACAATTGTTAGCTAGGCAATCTGAAATTTTTACTTAAACACATACACGAATGTTCATTGCAGCACTATTCACAAGAGCAAAGATATGGAATGCTCATCAATGACAGATTGGATAAAGAAAATGTGGTATATATACACTATGGAATACTATGCAGCCATAAAAAATAATAAGATCATATCTTTTGTGGGAACATGGATGGAGCTGGAGGCTATTAACTTTAACAAACTAATGCAGGAACAGAAAAACAAATACTACATGTCCTCACTTAAAAGTGGGAGCTAAATTATAAGAAATTTAGAACACAAGGAAGGAAACTACAGACACTGGAGTCCACTTAAATTTGAAGTGTTAGAGGAGAGAGGAGCAGAAAAGATAAGGTACTTCCCTTAATACTTGGGTGATGAAATAATCTGTACGACAAACCCGCATGATACTAGTTTACCTATGTAACAAGCCTTCACATGTACCCCCAAACCTAAAATAAGAGGGTTTTTTTTGTTTTTAAATGAGATCAATTTAAAAATCTAAAAAAAAAAAAAAAAAAATCCCAGCATTCCACTCAGTTCTAATTTAAATTTTCTAGAACTCATTACAAGGTTATGAAGATTAAATAATATCAAATGCTTATGTGATGCTGACTAGCGTGCACCCGTTGCTCTAACTGTCTTCCATATTTTTACTTGTTTCCTCTTCACTGCAACTCTGTGGGCAGTTTCTCCTACTGCTTTCATTTGATTGTTGAGCAACTGTATATAACACAGTGCTACTATCTTGTCTCAGAAAAAAATGAGATTGGATTCTAGTCGGTCTGCCTCTCATTGAATAAAATAATAGCTTGAAAATTAAACTTGCACCACTGACACACACACACAAAAAAAGGACATGGCTTCTAGGTTAAAATTTACATTTCAGAGACACAGAACTTACATATAAACACCATTATTTGCTGAGACAAGAGAAAGGCTTAACAACAAGGCCCAGTCAAAACAAGATTGTCAGGAAAAGTATCTCAGACTAAGGTAAGGTTCTTATGTAGATTTGAAGCCAATGTCTTTTTTATCATAAAAGTTTGTAGAAGCTTATGTGTATAAATGAAGCTTTTTAATAGATGTAAATGTTTTTACAATGAGTTTTAAAATCATCAGCTAAATTTTAGAAAATGTCTTTGAGAGTAATCTAATTAGACAAGTGGTCTTTTTAACTTAGCTTTGGTGGTTTTTTTTTTTTTTTTTTTTTTTTTTTTTTTTTTTTACTAGATTACTGGCTTCAGGGTAGAGTTCTTTAATAGAGCAAAGAAAGCATTTTTAGTGTCCAGGTCCTAATATTTAAGGAAGGCAATGTATCTAGATCTTTAAAAATCAAGCATCTCATTTTTAGACTGAATTCCAGTACCTGAGAAGAGAAAAATGCCATGAGAATGGATTGTACAGTTTCACAGTGTACCTCACTGTAAAGACATTCCCCCAAGGCTGCTGGTGGCCCAACAACAGTCAGCCCACTCTCTGATCAGCCCATCCTCCATGGGAGCCTTATTCCTCGGTGGACCACCCTCATAGCCTCTAAGTGTTTAAACCTGTCTTTTTATCCAAACATGCAAAGGAATTATAGTAACAACCATATATTGTAACCACTGTCAACTACCTCTAAATCTGTAGCCCTTGCCAATGACCCACCAGTGGTTGTTTTCATAGTAGAAAGTAATCTCTGGTACCCCTAAAATCTAAAGAGATGAGTCAACATAACATAAAAGAAAGCAGAGTTTTAGACTTGTAAAGCACCTCTCCAGTTCTCCTTAGGCTACACAAGAAGACTACAAGGCCCCAAAAAGGGAATGAGTGGTACCGTTTTTATGTTTCTTAAATTGTCTGAGCTACTAGAAGTCTCCTCTAGATATCTTGATGTGGTGCCAAAGACAGTAAATAGGAAAGAGGATCTTGATTATCAGCTTCTGATTAAGCTGACCTCTAACCATAAGGTTCTTTAAAAAAAAAACTTTTTAAATTTTTTATTATTGGATTTTAGCTGGAACAAACAACTGATACTCCTGACTTTTGAAATTTTTTTAACCAGAGGTACCTTTCCAAGTGACTTACTAAAAACAATAAGCCAGGGTTATGACTTAACCAAGGACATGTAAAGTATCTCTAAAGAGATGGAAATAAGTCCTCACAAGATTCAGAACCTCACAAGATTCAGAACCACCTCAAAGATAAATAAAAGAAAGTAAAGATTCCCTAGCCGCAAATGGACTACAACTCACATTTCTGTCTGGCCTTATATTTTAGGATCTCAGTTCTTCAGCTGAGCACCTATGCATGAAGGCGCAAAAGCTCTGTGTACCCTGCAGAGAAAAAAAAAAAAAAAAAAAGACAAGAAACTAAAAGCTGTCTGTAAAGGGAATAGGGTAAATAATAAAAAGGTACTCCAGAAGGTTAAGTCACATAAATAATTTAAAACAATGGGATCAGTTCCCTGACCTGGAATAAAACCTGCACCACCGTCATGTAAGCACAGAATCTTAGTCACTAGAACACAGGAATTTTTTTTTTTTTTTTTTTTTTTTGAGACAGTGCCACTCTGTCGCCCAGACTGGAGTGCAGTGGTGTGATCTCAGCTCACTGCAACCTCCACTTCCCAGGTTCAAGAAATTCTCCTGTCTCAGCCTCCCAGTTAGCTGGGACTACAGGTGCATGCCACCCCACCCGGCTACTTCTTTTGTATTGTTAGTAGAGATGGGATTTCACCTTGTTAGCAAGGATGATCTCGATCTCCTGACCTCGTGATCCACCTGCCTTGGCCTCCCAAAGTGCTGGGCTTACAGGCATGAGCCACCGGGACCAGCTACGATGTTTGTTTAATAAATCTGGTAGGGGATCCAAAGCAGGCAATTTGAGAAAGAGGTGTTTCCTTGAGAGGTCATAAAAGAGGCGATTCCAAGGATTCACACATGCACACACACACACAAAAATGTACTCTCAGAAATAGGTCAAGATGGCTAAAGACTCTTGTCACCACAGACAACAGTTAAGGATCATGTTTGTGAATATGCTGGCTCTGGTGACCCACACATTTGTAGGAGGTCACCAGTTAAACACCTGTTCATCTGTGATGCCAAGAAGGCCCTCCTGAGATTGGACTTTCCCATGACTTACCAGGTAGCAAGGGTTGAGGCGACAAAAATTCCCTAAGAATGGGACATCTTTAGACAAACTCCCTCAAGAGCAAAAAATTGTCGATTAGAACTGTAAACTAACCAGGCTGCAGAGCCAGCTCGAGCAATTAACTTACAGGGGTTTTAGGTCCATGTACCCTCTGCTACCCCTCCTTATGACAGAACAACACAGAAAGACAAAGACAAAGGAAAAGACTATTTTGGGAAGGAAAAGGAATCAAGCAATATGAATATTTATACCCAAAAGTACTAAAAGCACACCAGAGTTGTTACACCCAAGACCAGTCACAAAAACCCTTTCTTTCTCAAGAATCAAGATTTTGCAGGCACGGTGGCTCATGTCTGTAATCCCAGCACTCTGAGAGACCGAGGAGGGGAGATCACCTGAAGTAAGGAGTTCAAGACCAGTCTAGCAAACATAGTGAAAGCCCATCTCTACTAAAAATACAAAAAAATTAGCCAGGTGGGTGGCACGTGCCTGCAATTCCAGATACTCCGGAGGCTGAGGCAGGAGAATTGCTTAAATCCAGGAGGCAGAGGTTGCAATGAGCCGAGATCGGGTCACTGCACTCCAGGCTAGGCAACATAGTGAGACTTGGTCAAAAAAAAAAAAAAAGTTTTTTTTTGACAAACAGCAAACAGTCATTTTTTTTTTTTATCATAAATAATCTTTACCTTTCTGTTGACTTCTCAAGTCCTAGCTTCTAGAAAAGCAGAGTGTCTTTGGTGTCTTGCTTACTGTGTTAAAGCTGCAGGGGCCAAAGGAAGGTTTTCCTTTCACTCTCTGAAGGTTTGTTGACAAATCAAGTCACAAAGCAGGTGAATAGGAGAAATGGTATAGGAATGTATTAATGTGCTCTTGAGAGAGAACCACAGAGTGATGGCCCGCTTCTTGAAAAATGAAAAGTCTCATGGAAAATATCTTACTCCTTCATCAAGGAGTGAGAACAACTAGCTGAATAAAACAAGACCATCAACCACATGGAAGGCTCAAGAATCCAGAAAGACTCACCCAGGCATAACTGGGGAGGAGCCAGAAGGCCTCAAGGGCTGCTGTTGGTACCAAGGGGACAGGTCCCTGCAATGTTCCAGACAGAGAAGGTTGTGGTGAGAAGGGAAAAGTGGAGGCAATATGTGAGTAGGGGGCAGCGAGATACAGGGATTACAGGGATCCCTGTTTTAGGATCTGAAAGCCTTTATTTATTTATTTATTTATTTATTTATTTATTTATTTATTTAGAGAGAGAGTTATCACTCTGTTGTCCAGGCTAGAGTGCCGTGGTATGATCTTGGCTCACCGTAACCTCCACCTCCCAGGTTCAAGCAATTCTCTTGCCTTAGCCTCCTGAGTAGCTGGGATTACAGGCACGTGCCACCATGTCCAGCTAATTTGTGTATTTTTAGTAGAGATGGCATTTTGCCATGTTGGCCAGGCCGGTCTCGAACTCCTAAACTCAGGTGATCCACCTACCTCGGCCTCCCAAAATGCTGGGATTACAGGTGTGAGTCACCTGTCCAACCTTGAGAGCTTTTGAAGTTTTTGGAGACAACGGTTAAGTCTTCAGATTAATCTCCTTAAAAAATGTAGGGAGGCCGGGCGCGGTGGCTCAAGCCTGTCATCCCAGCACTTTGGGAGGCCGAGACGGGCGGATCACGAGGTCAGGAGATTGAGATCATCCTGGCTAACACGGTGAAACCCCGTCTCTACTAAAAAATACAAAAAACTAGCCGGGCAAGGTGGCGGGCGCCTATGGTCCCAGCTACTTGGGAGGCTGAGGCAGGAGAATGGCATGAACCCAGGAGGCGGAGCTTGCAGTGAGCTGAGATCCGGCCACTGCACTCCAGCCCGGGCGACAGAGCGAGACTTCGTCTCAAAAAAAAAAAAAAAAGTAGGGAATCTCATTTGCATATGGAGTTTTCAAAAGTTTTGATTAAAGGAAAGTCTATTACTATCTTTGAGAGGTCTGGACCCCTCTTTGTTTCCTTGCGCACATAGTTTAATTTAGATGTGTCTCTTGGGTCAATTTTTATCCAGCTTTAATCTTTAAATGTTACCTTCTAAAAACATCAAAGTACCTGATGGTGTTTGATCAGAGACTGAGCCACTGAGCTACACTGATGAAAGCTGTCAGAAGCCATTCTCGTAGAACCCGATTACCCACAGCACTCACGTTATGAAGGCATCCGTCGAGTGCAATCGAAGTGTGAGTACCTGCAAAACTGAAGGTGAACACACTTCGCCAAGACTGACTGGACACCTCAATGTGCAAGCATACCCCACAAACGGGTACCCTGTGGAGTACCTGAAGGAGTTTAAAGTGTAAGAAAAGTCAAAATCCATGTCCCAACCCAATTTTCTTTCCTGCTTCATGAAATTCTATTTTATCTTTAAGTAATATAATTTGGGAATCTGCTTTCCATTTTATTGATACCCTCTTCTGATCCAATCCATGCCTACAGGCACCACCCATGTGCTGATGGTTCACAATGTACACATCACCTTTGCTGAGCTCCTGACTCATACCATCCACCTTCCACTGGACATGGCAACACAGCTTTCAAAGCACTTCAAATTCAATATTCCTAAAACTTAACTTGGAATCTCCCTGAAAGCCTATTCCTGCTACTCACATCTTTCCATGTATAGTTTCCAAAGCAGTACACCTAGAATATTTTCTCAAACCTGACCACCCTCTTACTCTTTACAGCTAAACCATTTCCCAAATCCTGCCTATTCCAACTAATTTATATCTCGAATCCATCTACTTGACTCCATCTCTATTGCCACTACCCTAGTCCAACTCACTTTTATTTCTACCTCGATCACTGCAATAGTTACTTGATTGGCTCCACTGTCTACCATGGTATGTTGTAATCCAGGCTCCCTAAAGAAAATGAAGTATCCAAGTCCTCATCCTAAAAATGGGAGATCTGGGATCCAAGAGGGCTTACCTGATTCCTACCCAATGCAGCTGTGAAGGCAGCCAAGCTCAAAGAACTCTTACAGGTGCCAATGCATTGTTCCAGGTGGCACAGAAAAGGACCTTGGGGTCCCCTCAGATCCCATCCTCATCATCAAAAAATGTTCATAACATAGAGCCAGATGCAGTGGCTCACATCTGTAATCCCAGCACTGAATGAGGGTCGCTTGAGGCCAGGAATTTGAAACCAGCCTGGGCAACACAGCAAGACCCCTTCTCGCCAAAAAAAAAAAAAAAAAAAAAAAAGTTTAGAAATTAGCCAGGTGTTGTGGCTCATGCCTGTAGTCTCAGCAGCTTGGTGAGGTGAGACAGGAAGATCACTTGAGGCCAGGAATTTGAGGCTGCAGAGCTATGATTTCATCACTGCACTCCAGCCTGGACAACCTGAGAGCAAGACCCTGTCTCAGAAAAAAAGAAATCTTAACAAAAGACCACAAGATTTGTGAAAGAAAAAAGGGAGAGTTTCATTTAAAAAAAAAAAAAAGAAAAGAAAGAATTATCTATAGATTGGGGAGACATAGCCCTTGGTGTAAAATACAAGTGTGGTCTGAGGATTCAGAGAAAAAAGATTATAAAGGCAAAAACCTCAGGGCAAGAGTGGGGAGTCAGGAGAGAAACAGTGTCTTGATTAAAGGATATTTAAGCCAAAGTCATCAGTTTTTCTTAATTGGCTCATTCCAGGTGATCCGTTCATGGACAGCTGGGGAATTTTCAGCTGTCGTCTATCTCAACACTAATAGAAACTGATTTGGCTTGACTGTAGAAAGGGAGGGCCTGCGACACTTTTACAACATATCTCTGAGAATACAGAGCATGTGACCATTCCCTCACCCAGCCATATTACCTCTTCTGCTTTAGCTTTGAGATCTCAGTTAGGTAAAAGGAGTCAAGGCACTCTGTTTACAATGCACTGCAGTCACAGCATTTTTTCAAAACTAATTTGAAAACAAAAACAAAGCTTCTGAAATTAAAACAAAAGTATTAACTCTTGAATCAAAAAAGAACTCAACATCCAAACTGAAGAATATGTAAAAATATCAAGTGGGAAACAAATCAAAACTTGTAAAATTCAGCAAAATCAGTGTTCTACTATATGAAAATTCATAGATTTTTATCAACTGTATTAATGAAAAAGAAAATACTGATATAATAGATGTTCCAGTTTTAATGGAAATATTTCTTACGTTTTACCAGCAAACACAATGCCACCTCCTGATGTAATATGTGTGTTTGTTCTGTTTCATCCTCAACTGGATGGATGTACTGCAATACAATTCTGAAACTACCGAAACTTAACATCAGACTCCACAGGCTTAAAGTTCCGGTCTTCCTCAAGACTGTTCTTCAGACTCCACCTGCATTTGGGCGGCTCCTAGGCCACCTGGCCTTCCAAGCGACTATAAATTCAAGCATTCCCATGACCCCTTCGTGTTCGATAAATTGCTAGAACAACTCAGGACAGTGGTGTGAAAGGAAAATAAATTTGGAGGCCCCCAAACCACTAAGCTAGAGGGAAAAGTCAAGCTGGGAACTGCTTAGGTCAAACCTGCCTCCCATTCCATCCCAAGTCACCCCTCTGCTCACTGAGATAAATGCATATCTGATTGCCTCCTTTGGAGAGGCATTAGCCTCAGAAACTCAAAAGAATGCAACCATTTGTCTCTTATCTACCTGTGACCTGGAAGCCCCCTCCGGACTTGAGTCATCCAGCCTTTGCCTTGAATTGTCCCACCTTTCCATATCAAACCAATGTTTATCTTACCTATATTGATTGATGTCTCATGACTCCCGAGAATGTGGAAAAACAAACTGCTCTAACCACCTTGGGCACACGTTTTTCAGGACCTCCTGAGGCTGTGCCATGGGTGCACGTCCTCAACCTTGGTGTAACGTACATGGATGTGCTTTGGTCAAGGAATAGGCCAAGGCAGATATCCAGGCCTGCATGACTCAGCGAGTTTGGTGCACAGACGCACACCTCCACTTGTCATATAACCTGTTTGTGTAAGTTCATTCTTGGCTCTGAGCCACTATTGTGTGTAAAAGGTATAATTGTCCTGCTAACTCTGTACAGGAGCTCTTGGGACTTGGCTCAATTCAGCACAGCTTACCATGGCAGGCATGCTGGCACCCAGAGAAAGAGAGAGAGAACCAGAGCTGTCCGTCTTGTAGATGGACAGACAGAGCCACAGCATGGCTTGCACTTGCGCCCAGAGAGAGAAAGGGTTAAGTTGCTGACCCTGAAGGCAAGGGAGAGCCAGTGGGCCATCCAGCTGCAGGCTTGGGGGCAGCAGGAGCCGCAGGGTCAGAGCAGACAGCTGAGATATAGGTGAACAGCGTGAGAAAGCTGTTGATGAGAGTTGTTGCTGAGTAAAATTACCTTTCACCTGCCTACAACCCTGTGAGTGTTCTTTCTGCTCATCTACCCACTCCCCTCGGACTTCAGCATTGGCTGGACCCAGACCCCGAGATCTGACACTTGGCAAAATAAGTATTCTAAATTAACTGAGATTTGTGTTCACAGTGATAGACTTATTATTAGAGGCCTTATAAAAGATACATATAGGGTGAGGCTTGGGAGGGAGTGAAGAGTTTTATGTAATCGCTACATGGAGTCAGGGCCATCATATCAATGTGTTTTCCAACCAGGAAGCTCTACTGAACTCCTTCTTGGAGTTTCATTATGTAGGCAATTGAAGAGATATTGTTTATCTAGGGTAATACCCAAGGTTCATTGTCTCACATGAACAATATTGATTGATGTCTCATGACATCATCAAGGACGTGGACACAAAAGGAGTGAGGTTAAGAGTGGAAGTTTATTATGTGAAAGAAAGAAAAGAGCTCTTTCCTGCTGAGAGAGGGGTCCCAAGTGGGTTTTCCAGTTCCATGGTGAAATGCAAGGGTTTTATAGATGAGCATGAGGAAGTAGTATCTGATTTACATAGAGTATGAAAGATTGGTTGGACCAGGTGTGTCATTTGCATATGGGCATGAAAAACTGGTTAGGGCTAGGTGTGCCATTTGCAGAGCACACAAAAAGGTGATCACCCCCACCCTAATCTTTTATCATGCAGATGTGTTCTCTACCTGGCCGGTGCCATGCTGCCTGTTTCTTTACTGTACACATGGTGACAAAGAAAAGGGAGGATGGAGCCTCCATGTTGAACACTGCTGGCCGTCAGTTAGCCCTTTTCTACTGGCACAGCTGCTGTCATTCCCCCATGAAAGCTTCAAGCTTGCCTATCTATGTTTGCAGCTCAATTTTTCAGGCTGCTCTTTGTCAGAAAAGAAATGACTTGGGGACTGCTTTTTTTTGTTAAAAGGGAAATTTTGCTGAGGACTCTTTTACCCTCACTGTCTGCCTAAATAATTTCTTTCTATCTCCTGTATCACAGACATTGGCCATGTGATTAATGAACTCAATTTCTAGCTCCTATCAGCTCTCTGGAGGTCAGGCTAGCTCAAAATCCCTAACCCTCTGGTCATGTAATTGGTTTTTGGTGAAGATACTTCATTCTGAGGCTATCTGGTGACCCTCCTTGAGTCACAGTTAGCCTAACAAAGACATTCTCATTGCTCAGTAAATTCCAAGGGTTTTTTTGAAGCTCTGTGCCTGAAACCTAGGTAAAATAAATAATATTTTATTTTATTTGACATAGTTATATACTTTATTGATACGTACAATGCCTGATCATGTCAAGGAAATGTCTCTCCTGAACCAAACAAAGTCTCAGGAGGAAAACAGGTAACATACTGAAATTAGAGTCATTTGGTTTTAACAAAGGTATGACTTATTAAGGTGAGGGTGGGTATCAATGAATGAACCTCAAAAGATATTTCAGCTAACTTGGTATTACTTAAAGGCTAGAAGGGACAAAGGGTTGAAGCCTTTACCAGATCTTAGAGGAAGAGAGTCATTTAGAAAGGCCACTCAAGGGGAACAGTGTCATTTCCTTGAGAGACACAGTCAGCCAGAAGCAATACTTCAGAGAGGGAAACAAGAACTAAATATTCTGACGTTTTACCCTTGATCTCCTCATGGGGGACAGGAATCTCCATTGGCTGAACCTAGCTGGACCCCCAAAATTGAGACTGTTCTTTGATGGAGTTCATACAGGCCAGCTTCCTGAGGGACAGAGCAAGGTGAAGAAAGATTGAGAGGAACAAATGCAATATATCCAGTATTGCATGGAGCATGGGTTTAGAGTTTACGTGACACTATCTCAACATCCATGGAAAATGATCTCCTGTGTTTGCATTTGGCCTATTAATATGGTAAAAACTACCTAACATTAAAGCATTCTTAGGTTTCTGGAAAGAAGCTCACTTAATCATGATACATCATTTTCTCACATGCTGTTGGACTCTATTGGTTAATTTTACAGATTTTTGCATCAATATGCATAAGAAAGAGGCTTCTGCAATTTCTTTATTTTCCCTGATGCCTTTCTGCCTTTCTTTTGCATAAATAAGGATTTATAAAAAGTGTTTCCCAAACACAAATATAAAAAAGTACCAAACACAAAAAGGTAGAAACTCTGGTATCCACCTCTAACAATATAAATAACCAAAATCTTTGAAGTTTGAAAACTTCTCTGGCTTTCCTTCCCCACCAATAACCCCTTAAGGAGAAATGGTAAGGATAGAGATTCTGTGGGGATCACAGATCATTTTATCTTTCTTCTTATACTTATAGGAATGTTCCACAGAGCAGGTAATTCTTTGACTGGTCTATGATATGGCTAATAAACATTGCCCTTTCTTTTACTCTTTAGTTCTCTCTAGGCCTCAATATTAGAAAAATTGATTATCCTAATAAATAGGCAGCTCAATAACATTATTTTGAAATTGCTTAATATTAAATTAATCTGTAAAAAGCTGCCATACAATTTCTGGTAGTATTTGTTACTTCTCATCTGCTTTTACAGAAGAACTTTAAAGGTTGCTTCCAGAAAGGGAAATTCAGGTAGTCTGTAGCTTTGGTCAATTTGACCTGTGTGTGTGTGTGTGTGGGGGGGGGGGGGGGGGGGGGGGGGGGGGGTGTATTTGACCAATTATGTTAACTACAGCATCTTAAGGAACAAAACTGTATGTGAGAAAACACACATACACACCACCTCACCTGCGTACTGATATTATTAGACCACATCCCTCCATTTTTTTCTCTCTTCTCTTCAAGCCACATACTTAACAGATCATTGGTAGAAATGATAATTGGCTTCTTTGTATAGAAAATGAGTATCTCTAATCTTTAGCCCATTGCTAAAAATAAGTAGACGACATTTGAGTACTTATTTTTCTGAGTAGTACTAAGACAAATTCAAGGATAAATTTTACTGGCAAGCAGGGGTGATATTATGTGCCTCTCATCAATCTAAAGTTGTAATTGAAAGCATCAGATGCCTCTACTATGAATAGTTTGACATCTTCAACTGTATTTATACAAATCAGTGGAAAATACTGCTCAGCGTGTCCACTACTGACTATATAATAGATATTTCAATGTAGGATGTATATTTCAAAATCTTTTTATAACATTTTAGGGACATTAAATCTTCCTTGGAAATAAACTTGATAAGAAATATTCAGGACCATTCAACAAATAAATGGACAATGACATGTTTTCATATAAAACCAAACAGCTAAAATAGTGCAGCCTATTTCTCACTTAAAAGCACAGCCATATATACGTCTTCATCCTCTCTATATTCCCACCCTTTACTTTGGTGAATGATAAAAATACAACTAGCATGTAGATAAATATTGACTCTCCTAAATGTTCTCAGAGTTTTCCTCCAAAAGACATGCACATGTTGCAAAGCCAATGTGTTTATAATTTATTACAGTTCAAATATTGGGCCATATATTCTTGGTTCTAGTCAAACACTATAGAAATATTTAATGGTAAAGATAAACCAAGTATGTCTATCCAGTCACATTCAACTGAAATCGATACAGTGTAATGATGATTTAGAGTGCTTCTTAGTTTAACTTAAGTAATTTTCTCTTTTTTACTTTGAGATTGTAAATCTGACTAATTGCTTCCCACTCTCTAGAACTGCTTCTTCTTGCTAAGTATAATTGCTATGTCTGGATTCTCCTACGCCCAGAGTAATTTAACGGAGGGCTTACTTACTGATCTCATTATACTTCCAGCTCTGATGCATCAAGCACCATGCTGTTATTTACCTACTTCAGTACACTTGATAAATTAAATCCAGACCTTTCAATGTACTTCTTCATGGCACAAATATCAAAATTTAGTACGGGTAAGATTAAACTATTAATAATATGCATTTTACGTCTTCCACCGTGGAATATACATTAGTTGTCTTCAATTTGGCCACAGAAACACCAATAGTAAAGAAAAAGTAATAAGCCTATTTGTGAAATAGATGAGTTTGGGAAAAGAGTATTCTAGGATAATTTTTGAGATGGAAAAGTGATTATATTCTATTATTGCTTAATCAGCTCTTAACCAAAATAGGGTAATGCATTGACGATAAACAGGAAAATGAGAAGATAAAAATAGTAAAGAAAGCAAGAAAAATTGCTACCCTGAACTAACACCCATTGTAAAGCCAGTTATTTTGATAATCACAAAGAATTGCCTTCTTAACTAAGCCCTAACAAACAGAGTTGATTTTTTTTTTTTTTGAGACGGAGTCTTGCTCTGTCGCCCAGGCTGGAGTGCAGTGGCCGGATCTCAGCTCACTGCAACCTCCGCCTCCCGAGTTCACGCCATTCTCCCGCCTCAGCCTCCTGAGTAGCTGGGACCACAGGCGCCCGCCACCTCACCCGGCTAATTTTTTTGTATTTTTAGTAGAGACGGGGTTTCACCGTGTTAGACAGGATGGTCTCGATCTCCTGACCTCGTGATCCGCCCGTCTCGGCCTCCCAAAGTGCTGGGATTACAGGCTTGAGCCACCGCGCCTGGCCCAGAGTTGATTTTTTTTCACTTAGACCATATTATTTCAGTCTTATTAAGAAAACCTTTCCATGTGTAGGGTTTCCTTCAGGGTCTCTTGTAAGGCAGGCCTGGTGGTGACAAAATCTCTAAGCATTTGCTTATCTGTAAAGAATTTTATTTCTCCTTCACTTATGAAACTTAGTTTGGCTGGATATGAAATTCTGGGTTTAAAATTCTTTTCTTTAAGAACGTTGAATATTGGCCCCCACTCTCTTCTGGCTTGTAGAGTTTCTGCTGAAAGATCTGCTGTCAGTCTGATGGGCTTCCCTTTGTGGGTAACCCGACCTTTCTCTCTGGCTCCCTGATGAACATCGATGCAAAAATCCTCAATAAAATACTGGCAAACCGGATTCAGCAGCACATCAAAAAGCTTATCCACCATGATCAAGTGGGCTTCATCCCTGGGATGAAAGGCTGGTTCAACATTCGCAAATCAATCAACGTAATCCAGCATATAAACAGAACCAAAGACAAGAACCACATGATTATCTCAATAGATGCAGAAAAGGCTTTTGACAAAATTCAACAGCCCTTCATACTATCACAAGAAGAGAAAACCAAACACTGCATGTTCTCACTCATAGGTGGGAACTGAACAGCACACCAACATGGCACATGTATACATATGTAACAAACCTGCACGTTATGCACATGTACCCTAGAACTTAAAGTATAATAAAAATAAAAAAATAAAAAAAAAATTAAAAATCTCCCTACAAAGAAAAAAAAAAAAAAAGAAAACCAATCCAGTTTGATGAACTTTTTGTTGCTTTGCTCCTGTGCTCACAGCTGGAGGGAGGGACAATCCACAGGCTCTTGTCAGTAGCACCTCTCTTCTTCGAAGTTTGTTAGGGTTATAGTTTCTTCTAAAGATTTTATCTTTTGACTGTTTTCTCTCCAGTAAAGCCATTGAGCAAATTCATTTGCATCAGCAGAGGCTTCACTCACCTGGAACCATCCAAGAACAAGTGTTCTCGTCTTTCTTGCTTATCTTTGGAGCATTTCTCTGCAGATAATGTGCTGATCTCTCTGTAGCACACACTTCTTAGAAGAGCAGGTAGAAAAGTCTGCTCTGACATTTGAATGTTAACTAAAGCACAGCTTTTTCCAGGGCAAAGTTCCCCTCCAACAAAGCTTTAGGACACAGTATGGAAATATTGTTTATTCTACAAAGAACTCTTAAGTGGTAACACAGGTGGATGTTTCTATTTTGGGTTGGTGTCAATTTAGGTGGAAAAATAAAACAGAACATTTTGGGAGTATTTTTGAAAATATAAAATACAGTCTATCAGAAACAGTCCTCTGTAGCCTACAGTTAGGAGATGATATGGTTTGGTTGTGACCCCACTCAAATCTCATCTTGAGTTGTAGCTCCCATAATTCCCACGTGTCATGGGAGGGACTACTGGGAGGTAATCAAATCATGGGGCAAGTCTTTCCCTAACTGTTCTTGTGGTAGTAAGTCTCATGAGACCTGATGGTTTTATAAATGGGAGTTCCCCTACACGAGCTCTCTCTTGCCTGCCTCCATGTAAGATGTCCCTTTGCTCTTCCTTTATCTTCTGCCATGATTGTGAGGCCTTCCCAGTCATGTGGAACTGTGAGGCAATTAAACCTCTTTGTTTTATGAATTATCCAGTCTTGGGTATGTCTTTATTAGTAATGTGAGCATAGCCTAATACAGGAGGTTCCTTGATGGATGTGAAACCAGGTAGTAAAGCATTTTGTGTCCATATCAGTTATCTATTGCTGAGTAACAACGCCAAAACTTGGTTACTTGCATTGATAAAATCTATGGCTCTTAACAGTTTGCATGGGTTAGAAATTTGGGGGTGGCTTAGCTGACTGGTTTTGGCTCAAGTTCTCATGAGGTAACACTGGCTAGGTCTGTATTCATCCAAAGGCTTGACTGGGGCTCAGGAATCCTCTTCCAAAATGGGTGACTCCCGTGGCTATTAGCAGAAAGCCAACACTCACATAGGGTTTTGTTGGTAGAAATCCCTTGCTGGCTTTTGACAGGAGCCCTCTGTTTCCTGCCACATAGACTGCTTCACAGAACTACTTCAATGCCCTCATGACATGGCAGCTGGTTCCCCACAGGGTAAGAAATCCAAGAAAGAGCATAAAGAGAAGGTCACAATGTCTTCTGTCTCAGAAGTCACACACCATCACTTCTGCCATTTTCTATTTGTTTTAAATGAGTCTCTAAATCTAGCCAAGGGAAAGGAATTGAAGGGAAGAATATAATAAATTTTGCACCTACTTACCTACAGTGAATGCGCTTTTCACTTAGTAACACTTTGACAGCTGAAACAATATTGTGGTGGACAGATTTTAAGATGAGCTCCATGAATTTTCCTTCTCGTCTTCATGCTTTTGTGTCATTCTCTCTCCTGAGTGTGGGCAGAAACTGTGACCTGCTTCTCACCAATGGAATGTGGGAAAGGCCATGAAATGTACATGGTTACATAAGATTGCAGTGCCTGTCTTGCTAGGTCCCTCTCTTCCTGTTGCTGGCTTTGAAGAAGCAAACTGACATGACTCCCACCACCATGAGTTCTCCCTGGAATGAGGAAATGAATTCTTTCATAATCTGAGTGTGCTTGGATGCAGGTGCTTCCCCAGTTGAGCTTCCAGGTGAGAATCCAATCTCAGATGACACCTTGACTGCAGCCTTGCAGAAGATTCAACTAGACCATTTCTAGATAGTGAATGTGTGTTGCTTTAAACCATTAAATCTGTTGTGATTTGTTATGCTCCATAAGAAACTAATACAGTACTGAAATTAGGGAAGCCAAGTCTGACCTGTTTTTTAAATGTTTTAAGCCATAGTACCTTGAAGAAATAAGTCACCTCACATCTTAGCCTCAGAGTCCTCATCTGTTTCACAAGATGGTGGTTTTAATAAGATCGAGAATAATCCAATCATTTTATGTCATGAAACATTACACGTGCGGTCAATAGACAAAGAGGCTAAAATAGATCTCTTCTTATTAAATAGGGAGAAAGATCCTCAAATATCTACCCTCCCATTTTATAACCCAGTAGTTATGAGAAGCACAGATTGAACATTTTTAGACTGGATCACTTTTAAAGTGTCTAGATTCTTCTAGCCTAATCAGGCCGTGATTTTATGACAGACTTAAAAGAGAAAGAAAAAAGGGGAAAGACCATGAGCACTCACCAGGTGGACAAGAGAAATTTCAAACATATAGTATAAAATTGTTCTTACCACCAATGGCATGGCCCCTACCACTGCCCACCATTTCCCTTTTACGCATGTCTTTCTGACTATGTGGCAGACCAAAATAGAATGGAAGTGCACTGCTGTATTAGTCAGTTTTCATGATGCTGATAAAGACATACCCGAAACTGGGAAGAAAAAGAGGTTTAATTGGACTTACAGTGCCACATGGCTGGAGAGACCTCCTAATCATGGCGGGAGGTGAAAAGCATTTCTTATGTGGTGGTGGCAAGAGGAAAATGAGGAAGAAACAAAAGCAGAAACCCCTGATAAACCCATCAGATCTCGTGAGACTTAACCACTATCATGAGAATAGCATGGGAAAGACCAGCCCCCTTCATTCAATTACATCCACCTGGGTCCCTCCCATGACATGTAAGAATTCTGGGAGATACAATTCAAGTTGAGATCTGGATGGGGACACAGTCAAATCATATCAAATGCTATTATTGTCTGTGGCTTTGACTTACAAATAAATTGTATTTCAAGGTCCTGTGGAGTAACATATACTGTTAAATGTAAAGCAGCCAGAAATGTATTCAAACTCAGTGAAAGGTATTAGTCAGTTGTGTGTGTGTGTGTGTGTGTGTGTGTGTGTGTGTGTGTGTGTGAGATTTGGGGAGAGGGATTGATAGTGTAGGTATTAACAGGCTTATTAACTTTACCATTGCCCCCAACTACATCTATGCCCTTTGCTAAGGGAGTTTACAGTTCCGTTAAAGTTTAATGTTATATTCTTCTATACTTCTAATTTGGGCTTAGCCATGTAACCAACTTTGGCTAATGGCATGAAGGCAGAAGAAACAGTATGACAGTTCCAAGACTACATTTTGAAATACTTCACATCTTATCTGTTGTGCCTCTGCTACTTCCATATGATAGGCCACACTGCTAGTAGCCACTTTGTCCAAGGAGATTAAAAGACACACAGGTAAAGCCACCCCAGGCAACTATGCACCTTCAGATAGAAACAAAGGTAACGAAGCTGGTTAGCCTGAGGAACGGCTGCTAACTCAAACCCGCCTAGATCAGCCAAGTCTACTAATCCACGGGTCTTTTAAAATATCTGATTACTGCTTTAAGTCATCAAGTACTAGAGTAGCTGTTATGTAGTATTGGAATGTAGCTAACGTATACACTGAGCAATGGTGTTAGGAAAGAATCTTATGCATATTCTCTATCTCATATCTAGCTTCTCAAAATGCACTATGTTGCATCCCTCACATGTGCTAATAATTTAAACTTCACAACTTTACCACTGAAAGTGTCCATCTGCCTAACTAGTGACCCTATAACAGAGAAGCACTGGTAAAATTGTTTTCTATTGGGAAAGTGTAAACCTTGACAGTTTTGAAAGACCAAGGACATTAAATTGATAGTGTAAATAAAGAGAACTAAGATCATTATGGTATTCTAAATAGCAGATATCTTTAGTTATACAAAAGTATTCCTATCAAACAAGAGGTTTTAGGATATGAAGGTTGTTTAGTGCACATACATTTATCATTGCTATCTCTTCCTGGTGGATTAATCCTTTGTCATTATGTCATATTGCTTTCTGTCTCTGGTAATTTACTTTGTTCTGAAGTCCAATTTATCTGATATTAATACAGCCACTCCTGCTTTCTCTTGATTAATATTTGCATGGTGTATATATTTTTCATCATTTTACTTTCAGTCTACCCATATCATTATATTTGGAGTGAATTTCTTACAGCCAGAATACAGCTGGTCCTCTGGATTCACAGGTTCTGCATCAGCAGATTTAACCAACTGTTGAAGAATCCTCAAAAAATAAAAATAACAGCAACAGTACAGCAATAAGAAATAATAGCAATTAAAAAATAATACAGTATAACAACTAATCACATAGCATTTGCATTATATCAGGTATAAAAAGTAATATAGAGATTATTTAAATCATACGGCAGGATGTGCATACGTTACATGCACAATCCTCAGATTTTGGCATCCAGAGGCACCCTGGAACAAATCCAAAGATACCGAGGGATGGATGCATAGTTTGATATTTTTTATTCACTCTCTCAAACGCTCCCTTTTAATGGGTATATTTAGATTACTTATAGTTAGAAAGTTATCGATATATTAGGGTTTGTCAGCCATTTTATTTTGTTTGTTTTGTTAAAGATCTCTTATTTTTATTTATTTGTTTTCCTTGTCTTTCCTTCCTATAGGTTACTCAAACATATTTTTTAATTCTGTATGAATTTTTCATAAGCTGAGGATGCTTGGAAGCAGGCACTTCCCTGGTTGAGCTTCTAGATGAGAATCCAGTCTCAGATAACACCTTGATTGCAGCCTTGCAGAAGATTCAGCTATAGTGATTTCTCTTTAGTGATTTTTAATACACCTGCAACATTCTTTTTAACAACTGCATAGAATTCCACTATGTAGATACAACAGATTTTATTTAATTAGCCCCATTTGGCTCCTTCTTCACAAACATAGCCTAACGGACTTTATCTGACACTCTGATTTCAGACCTTTTTCCATTACGATAATTACTACATTAAGCGTTTTCTTGTCTAAAATAATATTTACAGTTGATTTTGCCCAGTGAAAAGTGGTAATATTCTAGGAAAATGTCACAACATCCTTGGGTCTCAATTTTCTCATGTGCCATGTTACCCACACAAATAAACCTGTATTTTCTCAGACCATGCTACCTGCGAAGTAAAAATAAAATCACATTAAAAGAAATACAGAATTGCTTTACCTCTGACAGCAGCCTCTATTATGGAATTTTGAAATACTCCCACACATATTTTTCTCAGTGGCCCTGGGCATGTCTCTTGTGTCAATTAATACAGCCTTCTCTGTGAAATGTGGAAGGAACTATTTTTCTCCTCGTTTCTAGCTGTAGTTTCCTGAGGTGATGTGGCAGATCCATCTGATGCCCTCTGAGCCATTTGAAGGATCTTTAATATCACTGGTGCAATTTCTCCTGAAAATATTTTTCTGTCCAATGTGGTCAAACTATGTTGGAGATCTTTCGGTATTAAAATAGAATTACCATTTTCTGGTGGAGGAATTGTTTTATTCTTTAAGAATGTGTATATGTGAAGCAATTCAGTGGGCAGTTTTTGTTACCCAGCTAACTGAATTGATTTATACATATAGTCCTCAAATGGTTTATGATTAAATAATTAACCAATTTAACTATCATAGTTCCTGTATCTTAAACTATGAGTTTCATGGCCCCAATCAAAATTCCCATATCATTTTTTCCTCAATACAGCAGGCCTATGAGTCATTCTTAATCAGATACATAATTGGTCAAACCAATTAATCAGTAATCCTTTGCAAAATAATTAGAAAATACCAACTCATTCAAGGAGCAATAGATTCAATGGCCTTGTATTACAGTTTGACTATATCATCAAAATGCAGCAGATGCATTGTTACATTTCCTTTAAATTGGTAAGAAGTCTGTATTCAAACCATTAAATAAGGTGTTAACGCTCTAATTCAAAATTCTTCAGCTTAAGGGCATTGAATTGTATCTTCTAACAGTGTCAAATATTTTTTTCCAGGTAATTTTCTATTCCATTACCACATGTGATGCACAAGAGCATAGCTACACATCAAGTCGGCTTTTGGGCTGATAGGTTTTTACTGAGTATTTATTGAGCATATTATTCTATGTTGTAAGGCATAGCACATCATGCAGATTTTTTTCAAATTTATTATTATGACTTCCCTACAAAAGGCACATCTTCTTTTATAGTAAGAAAACCTGAGAAATTTTGACCTTTTCACCCAGAGAATCAGTACCTAAAGGCAGACTTCTTAAGCAGAAAGTCCACTGTGTCATGCATTTCCCCATAAAAAAAAATGTTCATGTTGTCCTCATAGCAGCAGTCTGAAAGAACAATAAGTCTTGTACAAGCTTACATTTCATGGGTAACTTACATTAATATGATGCCTGGCAAGAGGAAATGGAAGCTTTGTAGTAATATATATAAGTTTCTATTTGTTTAAAAACAGTCATGCAATTTGCATGTGACATTTAATTACAGACATCATTTAAACATTCTTACAATGGTTCAATGCTGAGGCTTCAGGCTGCAGCTAACCAAGTTGAAAATTGTGGCTTGGCCACTTACTAGGTATTTGAACTAAGACAAGTTTCTTATTTATTAGGCCTCAGTGTTCTTCATCTTTAAAAATGGTCTATTTTTAATACCAACCACATACATTTGAGAGATGACTAAGTAAGATACTGCAAGTAAAGAATTTAACAGAGTTTTGTTTAGTTAGGGCAAAATAAAGATTTAATATTGTTGTTATTATATCTGCAGGCTGGTATATGGTTAGCCTTGCTACTTAGTACACTTTCACTGTAACTGTGCCAGAAAGATTACTTGAGAAATTAGAAGAAAAAAATTAAAATAAATAAACCTCTAGGTACTAAAAATCATGCAAGAGCTGTTATTGCTTGAGTATCGATGGTATAAAAATACAGTACTCAAGAGCCCACATCATCTGTTAAAAAAAAAAAAAAACCGAAAACACTTATTCCATCTTTATAAATAGACAGGTAGCTCTAGGAAGAGAAACCATGCAATAAACACTAAAGTAAGCTTTAGAAACAAACATTTAAATCTTCATTCTCAATTTAACGTTTTCCAAAAGCACATCGTTTTATTTTAGTCTTCTGAAAAAGAATAGTACCAAGTAAATTTAAAACGTGCCTTGTTTCTGCCTTTCTAGATGCCATTACATTTGCTTACTAAGCCACTTCTTGAGTTAAAGAAATAAAACATACACACTGCTTTCTAGAGCTTAAAATTATGTCTCTTTCAATTAACACCCATCTCTCCAGCAGAGGGAGCAAATAAGTGTTTGTATTTTCACTTCTACCAAAAGAACTTCTTTGACTTACTATGTGCTTTTGTATAAAACATTTTGAATGCTATATTAAAGAATACATTTGTAGTAAGAATGTATTTAAGTCAACTCAATAGTGCATATTAAATGTTCATAAAATACTCCTAGGTGTAAGTCTTATGCTTTTCATTTTGTTAAAGGCACTACATCCATGAAAATTTAATTCTAAATATTAGCCAAACAAAGAAAAATTACTTAGACTTCAAAATCATAATTCTTAGGGAGTAATTTCTCTTAGATTTAGTTCCAAAATCATTTCAATAATTTGTAAATGGCTTTAAATTTTGAAGTTAGTAAAATAAAAACTCTTTAGTGAGTTTTTTATCCTCTCTTATCTAGTTTTTTTTTTTTTCTTTTTTCAGAATTTTGGGAATAATGAATTAATAGTCTTAAGAACTAATGACTACTTATTCTGAGAGACCCTATTAAGGCCAGAAAGCTTATACGCTTTAAGGATACATTTCCATTCTTAAGGAGAGCTTTATTAAATGTGTACCTGATGCATTTAGCATTTACGGATTCTTAATATGTATCCCGGAACTAGGACTGACATGCTGAATTTCTTGAGTTAACTGTTTCATATATATACATATTTAATATATATAAAACAAATTATTATATAATAACAAATCTTGTTTTAAGTATTTAAAGTAACTCTAAAATTTAACTTTGGTTCTGGCACTGATATTAAGGTACTTGGAGACCTTAAGAAAGTTGCCTATGGTTGCTAAGATGTATTTAACCACTGCAACTCTGCAAACAGCTTTGAACACTGCAGTACTCATACTGTACTTCTTAGTTCCATGTTAGTTACAAAGGTACGGTTGCTAAGATGCTAATAGCCTTGAACAGTATTCTTACTGTACTTCTTAGTTCTATGTTAGCTACAAACATCTCCAGTCTGAGATCATCCCTCAACATGACAGAATGTATTTGGTATAATAGAATATTATCATATTCAGTAAAAAGGTTTGCCAGGACCCCATATCCTGGCTTTGTTGTTGTTGTTGTTGTTGAGAGATGATTTCTACTAGCTTATCCCAGTAAATGTGAATAATAATGCTTTCCTTTTCAATTCCAAATATCTATAGGAATCTGGAGATTATTTCAATATTTGTTGAATCTCTTGCCTCATAACTCATGTCTTCTTTATGCCTGAGAATATATGCAAGGCAGAGAAATGTTCCTGTTCTCAGTGAGCGCCACCTCCATGCCTCCAGTCCAAGCCACAAATGTCGTTAAGGCCTGAACACCCCCTCTTCCTCACCAATGTGGCAAAGTAATCAAATATATTGCTTCTACCTCTTAAAGTCTTCCAAATCGATTTACTTCTTTTTCCTTTTCTACTGCAAAACCATAATCAGGGACACTAGCTCTCAACTTGTGTTTCTAAAATAACCTACAAACTGGCTCATTCCAGTTCATTTTGCTCACTACACCTAAATTTATTTCATTAAAAAGCAAATATTATCATATTATCCTGTTTCAATCCCTCAACAATTTCTAAATACCCTTTGTATAGACTCTAAACTTCTTCACATGGCTTAAAAGAACCTTAACAACTTGGACCTACCTAATTTTCCAGTGTCCTTTTCTGCCACTGCTATATGCTCTAGGCAAATGGATAATTTATTTCAATCTTTGGACTCTTATCAATGCTTAACCTAAGTCAGGGTTACTCAACCTTGACACTACTAGTATTTTGTTTGGAGTAATTATTTGATGTGGGGAGCTCTCCTGTGCATCGTAGGATGTTTAGCAGCATCTCTGGCCTCCACCCACTTGATGACAGTAGCACTCAGTCTCCAGCTGTGACAGCAGGAAATGTCTCTAGATTTTTCTGAATGTCCTCTGGACAGGGGCAGTGTTATTTCCCATTAAGAACCACCGCCCTAAGTGAACTAGCCCAACCCATGATTTTATATGCCAAATATTATAAGCAAGGGTGCTAAAAGATCCCTCTCTCTCTTTCTCTCCTCTCTCTTTCTCTCTCTCTCTCTCTCTGTCTCCTCAGTCCAGCAATAAGTAGCCCAGTGGTGGTATCATAGCGCCAAGATTGTCAAGAACCCAGGTTCTTTATTTGGCTTCATCAAATTAAGAATTAAGAGTTTTTCCCTCATCTACATGTTCTAAGATGGTTTACCACCACTGTGTCCATATTCTGTCCAACAGGAAGATAAAAACCAAGAGAAGTGAGATGAATATGTTCTCTCTTTTACAGAGCACAACCCTGAATGCACACGTCACTTCTAGCTACAAAGGAGTCTGGGAAATATAAAAATCAAATTTTCATTGCCAGAAATATGATATCAATAAAAACAAATAAATGAATCAGTAAAATATATATCAGGGAACAACAAGCAGTTTTTTGCCACATCCTGACCTTTTGACCACCAAAATATCTGGTGTGCACCTTTCTTGTCATAAGAAAAGTACATTCACCTCTTGTCCAAAGGAAAAAGAAAAAATCCCAGACAGGTACTGCACCCAGATCAAAGTCCAGGATCTCTGAGAGATAGTCTTCTCCATAAATTTCAAAAGTTGTTTTTCCTGATTAGGAAACTATGAATGAAAAAGAAAGTTATATGTCCCCCATCACTATTTGCACACACATGCTCACAAACTCAATAGCAGATAATGTTAGGAACAAGATAATCTCTGGCGCATAGCAACAATCAAATTTTGCTGGGAAGACAGCTGCCCTGACAGACATGTGGTTCTGGGCTGGATAAGCCCATCTGGCAGCCCCTAATTCCTGTACTCCTAATTTTATATTCAGGAACTTCTTTTTTGTCCTTATTCTCTGTGATCCTATCAAAAGTAGGAAAGAAAGGGGTGTATGCTTTTCTTATGGGCAAACCTTTTGCAGTCTGTTTTCTACTAAGTAGGTTTGGGTCTTTGAGGGTTAATTTAGAGCTGAAATCATCACAGGCTTTTCTAGATCAGGCTTCTGGTTTCTTTGCTGATAATAAATATCTTGTGTTAGTATCTCTTACCAAATTTCTAGAAGTTTTAAGCCTGAAGAGTTTTACTTACTAGCCACTTTGCTGTTCCAATTTCCCTCCTCTCTCAATTGAATTCTGACTCCCTTTAGAACCTAAAAGCTTCAAGAGGAACCCAACCTCTATAATCTGATCTCTGTTACTGACTGTCAAAAATACACAACAGGAGAGAACCTCAGGGTCACAATCTTATCTCCTATTAAAACTACCTGCTCAGAGCCAGCCATCATCACTGCTTCGATTTTGGGAGATATATAGTTGGTAATAGTTGTCTTTTTCAGCTCTGCAAAGCCCAAATTACTGGACCTTCATTCAACATAGAACATGAGATTCTTGTGGCTATTTTTTTCTGTCTTCACCAGCATCTAACACCCAGTATGAATCTTAGCAAGTGTTCAGTAACTGATTTTCAGTGAACTTTAAACATTAATTACCTCCACAAAGTATTTGAAAAGAACCAAATGAGTTGCAGACTTGGTGCAGGATGTTTGGAGAGATCTCTGTGGCAGTAACTGCTAGGAAAATCCTACAGAGGGGGCTGGATTTATGCAGAACTTTCCATGTCACAGAACTTTTCAAAAAAACGTTAGTTGTATTATTTAACCTTCAGATCAATCCCACGAGATGATACATTGCCAGTTTACAAATGACAAAACTGAAGTTCAAAGCTTTCTCCCTACTGCTGCTCAGTCAGTAAGATAGACAACTTAGATTCAGATCCACTTCTTCCAAATTTCAAAATCTTCGCTTCTCTCATTTTCTATAACTGCCACTTGTGATTAACAGGCCAAAGGGAAATGGGGAGAATATTCTAAACACAGGGAGAAGCCATGGTCAAATTATGCAGAAAGAAGAAAGAAGAATGTTTCTTTCTTCTTTCTGGATAAGAAGAGAATTATGTATTTAGGTCAGCTTGGATGGGGCCGGCGGGGGGGGGGGCGGGGCGGGAGGTGTTGTATAGAAAAGAAGAAACTAATAAGAAGTTAAATTGAAAAAAACTTGACTTCAGAAGGTATTTTAAGTATTTTGATAAGCAATGCTCCTTGAATGTGCCTTCATTTTGCTGAATTTCAATACAGAGTCAGTGGTGTAATAGCAAGTGTTCATTTTATGAATACATATTTTAATGCTTGCCCTCTCCCTTTTATAAGATAATTATTGTTTGATTATCTGGAAAAATGGTATGCTATTGTTCTTGCTACATTAAAAGAAAAACTTAAAAATTTGTCTTATTAAAATATAATTCACAGTTTGCCATTTATTTCCTTTATTCATTTTCTTGCTACTGCTACAAATAACACTGAAGTAAACAATGTTTTTCATTTTCTTTGAAAAATTCTTTAGGAAAAGTTATTCTATTCAATCTCAGAGGGTAGAATAACGGCTTGTTTTTCCTCTGAACGCCTTTGTCTAACATAGGAAACATAAAAGAAGCACAAATGAGTTGATTGTCTTGGTGCCCATTTTAGGAAGCTCGTTATTAGTAAATTCATTATTATAGAGGAATTTCAAAAGAAAAAAATAGGGTATTTGAGGGTCGCTTAATTAAATAAATGGATCTTGGTAATAAGACTTTTTTGGAACGATAATGTATTTGTCAGACTTATTTAGACGAGTTTATTTAATAAATATCCCCAGGAGATGTTGTTCCTCTTGTATTTAATCATGATGGGTTTCTATACATATCCTGAGGATATTAGGGAATTTCCTGTTCTGTTAATGGGCTGCTCCAAATTTTCTTAGTTTCAGAACTGACAGAGATCTCATCCCAGCCTTAATGACTATTTAAAGAATACTGACTGGAGTAGGTGATTAGCAACAGGAAATAGGATTTATGTAATTGAAATGTATCTCGGGTCAAAAGAGACAGAAAGGAGAGAAGAAAGATTGCAAGATCTAACAGTTTTTAACTTGCTATTGGAAATAAAAAACTGAAAAGGGATATCTCTGCTCTTAATCAGTGTTATCACTTTGCTTCATTTAAATCTCCATTTTAACCTACAGTTTTTAATATTAGCTCACGTAGGCAAAGCAATTTCATTGTGCTTTCAAAGTGGGCCAGTCACTATAAACCAGTAAAAGTCCTGGAATTTATAAAATGGATTGAAAGAATGTATTGATATGGTCATCCATCCAGCAATTCACCCATAGCACATAATCACATGTGGCATTTTTCAGCGGAACACCAATTATCTAAAAACATGTAAAGCAAACAAATACGTTTTGTTTTCATATATACATAGTTATAAGTCAAATTGCAGGGCTAAACTTTGACCAATGCAGTGACAATATAAAATTTATATGATCCAAAAGTGGAAAATAAAACACAAGAAAGTAATAAGGTTTATTATAAGTGTGGATGGTAACATGTTGAGAATAAGTTCAGGCTAGAATCAAATCAAATTCAAATAAGACAATGCATGTAAAACCACTGGATGTGCTCTACAGCCTTGGCAAACATGCATTAAATTGTCTTCAATCTTGTTCAGGTTCAAGCAGGCACATATAAATAGACAAAATAATACATGAGAAATCATCATTGCTTTTATTTCTCAAATTCAATCATTCAGATCCTTTCATGATCATTCTGGTAAGATGAGAGGTAGGACACAGAATTTCTACAGCAACTGAAGTAATAAAAAGAGCAATTCAAGGGCTTTTCTCATGTTCTGCCATTGAGATAATTTGAAGGAAAAGTGCAGGCTAAAAGGACTCAAGGTGGGATTCTCCCAGCAAAATGCAGAAATAGAGATGGCCGACTGCAGGCAGGATATAGTAATGGAACAAGGAGAATTTCAGGTGTGTGTCAGACCTTTTTAAATCCTCCTACCCTGCTTGCGGGCAATGACTTTGATAGATTATTTAATCTCTCTCAGTTTCAGTTTCTTAATCTCTGCAAAACCAAAGTGACCTCGTGGCAAACAGAGAACGCAAGTTAGCATTTTCCTCTTTTGTTAAGCCTGCCCATTATACCACATATGACCACCAGAAGACATCTATTAATGGAGCTAATCTGTGCATGAGACATACTGCAGTACAATTGTTAGCAGTCTCCCAAAGTTGGAAAAACAGGAAAATACATTTATGAAGGTCCAGGGTCTGGGCTGGGTAACTTTAAGGCAGAGAAATGCTAGAAATGGGCAGTGTTTACTTTGATTGCTAAACTTAGCAGTAAGACGATCTTGAAGGGAGTCTTGAGGAGCAAACTGTTAGTCTTGATAATAAGTTGTTTAGGTCTTTCCTGGTCTTATCTTTCAGGAGCCAGTAATTCTGGAGCATGCAGATAAGTTATTATTGCTCGGTCCCAGCATTGTTTAACATAGGGACAGAGAATTACTTAGGCTCAATTGTTGAGTCTCACATAGCAATTTTGCCTTCAACAATAGAGTATCTTTTCTAAAAAATTATTTTTGTTTATCTAATTGTATTAAATCGTGACTCCATATCAAATTAACTTACAGTGTGTAATATATAACAGGGACTTCTTATTCCTGATTTTAAAGCAAAAGCTTTCTGTAATTCTGCATTGCACTCTTGAAACTATGTAACAGTTTTACAGTTTTCATGATTTCTATTTCTATTGTTTTTAACCTTAATTTGTTCCTTCTAATGTCCTTTTTTAAATGTTGTAATTTCTTGCATTGAGTGATTAAAGATTTTGATTATTTTTGTTTATTATACCAATGGATTTATTTATGATAGATTTTTTCTGAGAGCACTGATTCAGCTGTATCCGTAAGTTCTTCATTAATTGTATTTTGCAGATCGTCATAAATTTGATTCCTTATGACCCAAAATTTCTTTAAAAGAGTTGTTAAATTTTCTTTTGGCATAGTAGTATTTTTTTAACTTTTGTTGCTCATATTTATTATTATTTTTAGCTAAAATTATACCCATGGTTTAGGAGAGACCAGGAGTGAACCTTCAAGCCCAAACTGGTCCAATTAATTTGTTCCTTTCTTGAGGAAATGAGGAACTGGACTAGGGAATATTTCAATGAAACAAAGAATGACTTAAACGAGGAATAGGAAACACTCAGAAAGACTGGCATTGACTGAACTTATACACAGAAGGAGAGAACAAATATATGCATGGAAAATATCTACTGGTTACTTTTAGCCCTTTAGTCTCCCACTTAGGCTGTTCTTGGAACCTAACTGAAACTCTGACTTTGGATTTCATGAAACACCTCTGTAGCACCATAAACACAGCTCCCATTTTACTTACACTGGCCTCAGGAGATTTTTCTTAATTTCAACCTGAAAAGACCAATAAATATACAGTGGAAATGTTTCTGTTGTTATAGCAATTAACAGTCCAGCAGATCAAATAAAGTCTGGGCCAAATTGAAGATATCACGTAGAACTGGCATTCATAAAAGAATTTTAAGGGTTGTAAGAAATTCTGTGAATCAAAACTTTCCAGCAAGACATTTAAATCTAGAAAATTAGCCGAAGAAAATCAAGGATAAGTAAAAAACATATATACAATTAGTTTACAGTCACATTATTTATCATTGTAAAGAATGTCCCAAAATTGGAAATCATCTACATGTTCAATATTATGGAATTCATCAAATATTATAAATTACTTGACATTCCTATAATTTAAAAAAGTTGCAGTGATAAAAGTTTTATGCAGATCTACCTACCTAAATATGGAAGAATTTCTGTGAGTTATCAAAGGAAATAATGCAAATCATTTTGTAAACATTCCCATTTTTACAAGAAAGGCTGTGTGTACACACATTTGTGTATGTGAATTGAAAAATATTGGATGGATATACAGCAATATGTTATGAGTTATTATTCCCTGCTTGGTGGACTAAAGGTAATTTTACTAGCATTTTTAAAAACTGGTATTATTTATAGTAAACATATACTATGTAATTATAAGAAATAACCTATTTCATCTTAAGACAAAAGAAAGGAATGTATGTGACCAAAGAAAATATTTTATGCTGAGAAGAAGGCCATAAAAACTCAGGCATTATGAGATAAATAGGAAATGGAGTCAAAGGTCAAATCTTGAGGCACTGGGAAAGACCTCATTGCCAGGTAATGAGAAAGAACTCCTAAGGATCAGGTTATTTCTCTCTTAGTAACTGCTCTAGACAAGTAAGTAGGGCCATCTGGTAAAGGGTAGAAAAAGAAGTTCATGTTTGATAAACAGATTTTTATTATTGAAGATCCTGAAGAAAATGTTTAGATTTTCTTCCAGGAAAAAAAAAAAAAAAATGATAGGAATGCTTTGCTGTGTTGTCTTAGCAATTTACATCACTTTAAATTAACTCAGCAAGTCATCCTTTGCCCTGTGCAAATCTTCCAGGCGTCCTTTTGTATTTCCTTTGCCCTTTTCTCAGCCCTGTTCTTTGTTGTATTGTTCCAATAGGAACCAAAGCAAGGGCCTCCTGAATCCTCTAGCTTGTTATTTGGCGGATCAGAGGCCTGGCAGGAAAGGGAAGAAAGACAGAACACAAGACACAGTGTCCACTCCCCGGGCAGGCTTTCCGCCAACTGAGGAAGACCCTGCTTCTCTTCACACAGCATTTTTATGCTGCTTCTCCTTACCCCTTCCAATGTAAGCGTGACATTCACCCCACAACCAGTTCTGCACTGATCCCCCACGGCTTCCTAACCCTCTGCCCTCACCTTACTAAAGAGCCCTATGATGAAACTCTTCTCCAATTACCCAGTGTGTAACTAAAAGAGTATAACTGGATTGTTTGTAACACAAAGGATTAATGCTTGAGGGGATGGATACCTCATTCTCTATGATGTGATCACGCCTGTATCAGAACATCTCATGTACCCCATAAATATATACACCTACTATGTACCCACAAAAGTTCAAAATTAAAAGATTTTTAAAATAATATAAAGTTACCCAGTGTAGCGGACCATCTGCTTCCTGCAATGCATTCATCAATACAGACATTAATCTGTAAAACAGATGAGCAGGACCTACCGCCCTGTTCTTTATACAAAATGACTTCATTAAATAATATTCATCAGCTTCATGGTTGCTCGTGGAATGTAATTACAAACGGACCTGCAGCGGACACATCTCTTTGTTCATGTCTTTCATTTTTATTCTCTGAGGCAGCACTTGCTCTCTTTGTTGGAGGCCTACCTCGATCTGCCAGAACCCTTCTGACAACACACAGGAAAAACAAACATGCCTAAAAATGTACATACCCCCATCATGACTGATGGTGCAGTTGTAAATACTTCAGCACCCTCGTCTCTGATGGGGACGATTCTGAGAAGTGACTGACCTTATCTCCAGATCTGCTTTGCTGGATTGAGCCACAGATGTTTTCCATGGAGTCTAACTATATAATGCAAGCTTGCTTGGATTTCTTCCCTTTCCTTCACTTCCTTTCCCATCTCTGTTTCAGGTCCCCATCCATCTACATGTTTTTCCTGGATATATTTCCTAATAAACCGTGTTCACCCAAATCCTCATCTCACGGTCTGCTTCAGAGCAACCGCAATCTAAGTCAGGAATCATATCACATACATTAGAAAATAAATTTTTTTAACATAAAATGATAGCAAAAATAAAAAATCTCATATAACCATTGCAAAAAAAAAAAAAAGACATGTCTAACAGAAATCCGTGTCAGATAAATTTAGTTTTTTGATCAATTTTGATTTAATACAATTAATTTTTGGCCTGGTATCAATTTTCTAAAAAGCACTGCTCTGGGGAAAAGTGAAAGCATATCCCTTTCTCTGACGTATTTTTAAGGTTGAGATATTAGATTCTAAAACACAGACTCTATGGACTCTAATGAGATCACATTACCCATTGCTAGTGGGTGTGGCAATGACAAGGATAAAGAGATAGCATTCTGAGGGCCTTTCAGAGACCTGGAAAGAAAGTAGTAGGTGCTCAGTGAACTAGTTACACTTTGAGAGGTCTGCTGATAACCATTTGTCCACTTCCAGGGGCCTCTCAAACCTGATTCATCTTCAACCTCACCAGGGGAATACAGTCGTCTTTGTAAAATCAGAGTAATGAATGGAAAAGATACCAAAAAGATACGGTTCATTATCTTCCCATTTCAGCCTTTACTTTGACAAATGAGGTGACCAAGCACAAATGTGTAGGAGGTTTACACAAAACCATTCAGCTGGTTAGTGGAAGGGCAGGGACTTAGATCCACGTGTCCAACATTCTAGCTAAGCAAGTTTCTTCAGCTGATACTACTGATTCCACTTTTGAAATTATTCAAATATCCTTCAGGATTCCGAGAGAAATGCACATTTAATCTTTCACAACTTTTTTTCTTATGCAATTATTGCCATTATATCAGAAAGCTAAGTGCTGATTTTATCAATTGCCAAAGATTGAGGTTGGTTCTTTGTGAAGTCATTAGAAAGCTTACCTTATCAATTATGAACCTGACTTCAAGATGAGGGATGGGGGATATGGGTCACCCTCCTTTTTCTCCCAGAAGGACTGAGGTGTCACCATCTCACTGCTAGAAAGGGAGCCACGTGTCACCAACAAACCAACAGTATTAAGGAGAATGTTTAACATAAAAAGTTGTGTTTTATAACAAAAATGTAGAACATTTATTCAAGTCAATAAAAGGAACAAAATAATGAAACAATGTCTTCTCTGATCATTTCTTTTTGTTCATTTACAGAGTAGTAATGATTATTTTCTCTGCCTTAATTTCTAAGCAATTTCTCAATTTAGAATGAATTAACTGGAAGAATAGTTGCTTCTTTCTACACATACAGAAGATAGTACAGATGTAAATAACTTTTTCAACAAGATATCTTGATAAATCCACGTACCTAAATTATTTCCACTGGTACATCATTACTATATTTTTCAACATCTAATAAGCAAATATAAGATCTGAAAATGAGTTCTCCCTGCGTACTTGCATCTATTACAATGAATATTGTGTGTGGTTTGGGTTTTGGCTGATATAACTGTGACATATTTATAAAATTCATTCTAAAAAGTTTACATGCACGCTAGTGGCTATTAAAGTAGGAATACATAGCACATGATGGTCTCTTCAAAGAGAAATGTCAATAATACAGTTTAAAGATATTTCACAAATGCATTTAAAAGGTGTCAAATTATGTTTGTACTTTTGATCAGTTTAAATAACATACATATCTTAAATCTAGGTTTTTAAGTCTTTTGTAAAGCTGCCTTTCTAAGAGAAAAGAGGCGCCTATTAATGGAAGATTTTTAATCATTTATAAATTAAAAAGCAGAAATGTTACACTGTCCTGCAAAAACCTACACATTCTATTTCTGTAAAATCTTCTACCTACACGCCAAACTAACATTATTTGTCAGAAGAGATTATGGAAGAAATAATTAATTTTGAGAAAAAACTATTAGTGTGAACAAAATAATGCTACTTAGAAAGCAATTGCTTCATAATTAGAGCCATTCTGCACAAATCTAATTCATGTTTGTTGTTTTTGTTACATGTATACACAAAATTATCTTTGAAATGGACCACTTACCATCTCTTCCGACATTAACCCAACCAGCAGACTTGAGCCCAATGTGAGAATTCAAACCAAAGGCACCTCTCACCAGCTGTGCGACCTTGGGCAAATTACATCACCCCTCAGTTTTCTCATCTGTAGAAAGGATACGTTAATGAGAGTAACTGCATCATAGCATTGCTGTGAGGGTTAAAACGAATCAATACAAAGAAATATTTGGAAGCATGCCTAGCACAGAGTGACATTATATATGTTTTTACTATTATTGTTATTCCCAGTCCACAGGAGGCACTCAGTAAATATCTGTTAAATTAAATGCCTCTGTCAAATAAAACAATATATAGCAGCCTCGATCAGATAAAATGACACAAAATATTCTCACATTTATTAAATACATAATTTCTGAGACAGAAATTCAGAAACTCTGTTCCAGAAACTGGTATTTACAAGGCCAGGAACCGTTTGTGCAGTGTTATCTGTAGGTCTCTGAGAACACCATATCCCTCCCACAAACTGTTTTAGGGCCTGAAGCCCAAACAGTACTCCCTTGGCTAAATCTTTGGAAGTCCACTTAAAAGGCAATTTTTAAAAAGCAGAAGAGGTGGTGTTACATATTAAAACATAACCATTTAGGGCCGGGCGCAGTGGCTCATGCCTGTAATCCCAGCACTTTGGGAGGCCGAGATGGGTGGATCATGAGTTCAGGAGATCGAGACCATCCTGGCTAACACGGTGAAAACCCTGTCTCTACTAAAATACAAAAAAAAATTAGCCGGGCGTGGTGGCGGGCGCCTGTAGTCCCAGCTACTCAGGAGGCTGAGGCAGGAGAATGGCGTGAACCCGAGAGGCGGAGCTTGAAGTGAGCCGAGATGGCGCCACTGCACTCCAGCCTGGAGGACAGAGCGAGTCTCCGTCTCAAAAAAAAAAAAAAAAAAAAAGCCATTTAGAACAAGGTGAGGTGTATTTGAACACCTACTGATACTTTGATACTTTAGTCGTACAGTTTATTAGATTAGTCAACTAGTTTTAGACACATTCCGTGGGATGATATCAGTGAAAGAATAAGGATACTAATGGGAGAGTTCTCGAAGGACCCTGTCATAAAGTGGGAGGAATAAATTGCCTGTGTAATATTTTTTCAGAGGCTAGTACACCTCTGTCATCTTAAAATGCCATCAATACTAGTTCAAACAAGAATTTTCAACCTCAGCATGTATGTGGTAGTGTGTCTAGCTTTTGAAGTCACTGACAAAAAGATCTGATAATGTTCCATGTTATGACACTTCCATTATCTCACAAAATAAAGACTTTCTTGCTTCAAAAAAAAAAAAAAAGTGGTTCCAGACTTCAAAGCAAAAGCTGGTCTCCACCTAACACTGAAGGTTTCATTTCTACTGTGTGCTGAGTACAAACTGCAGTGCAAAAGTCAGCCTGGATCTGTCAGTGACACAATTAGGAAACCTGACATAGGGTCACCAGGACACAGACTGCTGCTATGTAAATTTAACCTGCTACATTCGAAGGTGGAGGAAGAACTTAGAAACCACTGTTGTGCTATAAGAAGCAAATGGCACCGATTTTCACTACACACCTGCTGAACTAATTCCAAAAAGTTCACAATCCCTCAGTATTACTTTGAGTTCCAGGATCTGGGTTAATATACTCAGGGCATGCATTATAGCAGGGAATGAAGGTTGGAATATAAGTAGTATCCCATCTGATACCTCTATGGATTAACATTACATATATTTGGAGTGGTGGATCCATAATTAGCATTCCTCTCCTTCCTTCCCAAGATCAGATACGATAGACACAGGAGTCAGACTGATGGAAACGAATGCGCCACCTCTCTTACTGGAAGAAGCCAGCTCGGAGGACACATGGCAGGTGTGCTGACAGATGGCTTGCTGACACTCATGCGAACTGAACTTTCACACACACCCCTAACCCCAGGATATGGCAAGAAGCAAAGTCAACTCCACCAGTTATGGAAGAAAGCAGACCACAATTAATTTTCACTACAAGTAGGCAGTTTCCACCTCCCTCTGCCCTCAAGAACAAAAGGGAAAAAAAGAAGTCAAACACACCAGTTCTTTCTTTCACTAATGAATTAGAAAACGCATCCCTCCTCTTATGAAGAGAGTTCAGGGATTTTGCTCTAGCATGTGGTTTTCAGCTGGGCTGCAGACAGACTCCACAGGAGACTTGAAGAAATGCAAGGAGATGCTCCTGGCATTTAGTAGGTGCGTGCCAGAGTTACCAAACATCCTGCAAAGCACACGACGGTCCCAGCCAATGAAGAACTCCACTGCCTAAAAGACAGTAACATTCCTGTTGAGAGCACTTCTGGGGAGATTTCCACAGCAAAACATGAGGAAAAAGGAAAGCATCACCCTAGCAGTATAGTAGGTGGACATGTGTATGTGCACATGCAAGTCTGCACCTTTGGGGATACAGCTAAGTGAATTTTTGCTCTGTCTCTCTCTCTCTTTTTTTTTTTTTTTCTTTGAGATGGAGTCTTGCTCTTGTTGCCCACACTGGAGATCAGTGGCGCAATCTCAGCTCACTGCAACCTCCACCTCCTAGGTTCAAGCGATTCTCCTGCCTCAGCCTCCCGAGTAGCTGCGATTACAGGCGCCTGCCACCACGCCCAGCTAATTTTTGTATTTTTAGTAGAGACGGGGTTTCACCATGTTGGCCAGGCTGGTCTCGAACTCCTGACCTCAGGTGATTCCCCCGCCTCGGCCTCCTAAAGAGATGGAATTACAGGCGTGAGCCACCGTGCCCGGCAAAATTCTTACTCTCTTTTTTAAAAATTTAAGGTGTAATTTATATTCAATAATAGTCACTGTTTTTAGTAAACAATTCTGAAACAATTCTGAGGCTTTATTACCACCAAGATATAGAACAATTCTATCTCCTCCAAAATTCGCCCATGACTTTTGAAGAAAACTCCTCCTACCCCTAACCCCTAGCCACTGTTGATCTGCTTTATGTCCTCATAATTGTATCTTTCCCAGAAGATCATATAAATGGAATCACACCTTTGAATCTGGCTTCTTTCACTCAGCACAGCACATCGGAGATTCATTCATGCTGTTGCACATATCAAAAATTCATTTCTTTTTATTGCTGAGTAATACCCCATTGTGTGAAGGTACCCCAATTTGCTTATTCATTCCCTAGTTGAGAGGCCATTCATGTAAACTTCTAACCTTTAGAGATTTCGATTGCAGGTAAGATAAATATCTTTCAAGAAGCCATGTCCAAAACTGAACTTGCTGAATCTCACCATATTCTCTCTCGACACCTTTGGGAAACCATACTGATTCAGGTGATGTAACTCATTGAACACAGGTTTCTTGTACATGCTGCCATCATGTCATTTACTACACTGTAATTGCCAATTTCTCCCAACAGGCTTGAATTCACTGAGGTAGGTGTAGTGTCTCATTTAATACTTTTTATCCCAGGCATAAGTACAAGGTTTGGAGCATACAGGGTGTTAATATTTATTGAATAAATGCTTGAGCAAATCAATGGCAAGCGAATGAAAACACTCTTGTATGTGTATTATTTATGTATTTTTGAACCAACAGTGTATGCATCTGTGCAGAAGTCTATACTTGACTGTTGATATCTAAGAGGAACTCAAAGTTCCCCTCTGCTTTTCTCTCTACACCTTACACACGCACACACACACACACACCTACACACACTCACACCCAGTAGAAATGTAGACTCCTAAGTACGTGATTGTTTCTCTTGCAACCACCTTACCCTCTAAGATTTACCAAGAAAAGATTTAAACAGAGACCAAGCCAGGTAGGTGTGGGTGTCTTATAATAACGTCATTATAGGCAAGAAATGTTGGCACAACCAGGGAACTCCATCCTGGGCTCGATGGCCCTTAATTAAATAAGTTAAGCTGTCTCCTCTGCTCATCCCCTCTAAGCCTGCATCCAAATCTCAGCTCCCTGAATCATAGTACTGAGACGGCAGGAAAAGATAGAAAAGCTAGCAAGAACATGGGGGTACGCCTCGAGCAGGGGCCAGGTCCCATGCAGAAACCGCCTCTGGGAGGCTCTTGCCTCCCTACAGCTCTGGAGAGAGAGTGGAAAAAGTCAAAGGGACACCCAAAACGTTTACCTCTCTCTTCACCACATGAAAACTAGACCCCTGAGAAGTGTGGAAGGAAAACAGACCCTTGCACTTAACCCTGATAAAGGACTGAGAAGGAGACAGAGAGAAAGAAGCAAAAGGGAATCTCGAGTGCCAGTTAGGGGTCAACAATCTAGTCTAACAATCTCATTTTGTAGATGAGAATGGCCTGTGGTCAGAAAACTTCTTTAGAAGTCAGAAAAGCTAAATTCTTGATCTCCTTCCATCACTAATTATTAGTAATGAAACAATCTTGAGCAAGTCATTTAACCTTCCTGAACTTCATTAAGGAAAAGTCATCCATATTCCATGCTTACCCCATCAATACATTATTTCAATGAAATAATATATTAAAAGTACTTTGAAATATGTATGATATTATCATGTTTAGAGTGCTGCTATCAAACAACTCACTTGGGATAGCACTTAGAAATATCATAGATTCAAGGATAGACTATGCCTGGGACTGAAATGAGAAAACCTTGATGAAGCCTTGCCTTAGTTCTGTTACCAACTGGTTCTGTGATAACCAAAAGGAATCCTTCTCAGCCACTTATTTTTTTTCTGGGCATTATACAGGAACACATAAATTTCATTTAAAACAGTGTAGAAAAATAAGTATTAGCCACATTTTATAGGGTAAGAAAATAAAACTTACAGTGGGTAAAAACTTTGGCCAGGAAACAAATTAGAAATGGTAGCTTTGGGATTCAAATCTTGGTCCACTTGATATTAAGCTTGTATTCTTCCCATTATCAACATTTCTAGGCTGCAGTTATTTTATCTGAAAAGTAAAAATGAGAGAAGATTTGAAAATCTACATTATCCTTTACAGTTCAGAAATATTTTAACTTTTAATGATTCTAATTTTGAATTTTGTATTTCTCTCTTATATCCTCTTAATTACAGAAATTTTTTATTTTGCCCTTCTACTCATCATCTCAGTTCCTGATTTTATAACCCTGGGTTACAGAAAGTTTTCTAACTCAGTAAAGTGAGATATAAGTAGTTTAAGCTACTGCCTTCATCTTCGCTCACCTATCACTTTAAAATATTTTGAAATTGCATGTAATTCATTTGGTTTATATCTACAATTTTTCAAATGAGTTTAAGTAAATAATATAAACATATTGCTAAATCTATAAGACATGAAAGTAACTATTGCAAATGTATCTCCTAAAGAAAATCATGAGCATTTTTTAAGTTAGTTCATGTCTCACCGAATGAATATGACCAATAACTAGAATGAGGCAATACATTAACTGTAAAAAATAAATAAATAAAAAAGTCCAATTTTCTAAGAGATATATTTGCAATAAAATTTTGCTTTCATGTTTAATACCTATTTATAGATTTTAGAATGTATTTGTGTTGCTTACTTAAACTCCTTTTTAAATTTTTTAATGTCAACCAAAAAGAACTACATGAGCTCATAATAAGTAGGTGGTAATAGAAGAGATCTTGATAACAATAGCACTTACTTTGTAAATTTCTTCTGAATGTTATACCAAAATTGTGATATATTATCAGGAATGATTTTAATAGTATATCAATTAATAACTCAAATATTTTGTTTTTAATAATGTTGAAAGCAAATTTTGAAATCACCTGACCTGCAAAAGAATATTTTGCCCAGAATTTACTTTCTCAGTATCTGAATAGTATCCCAGAAAAGCTTTATGAAGACTTAGCAAGTGGCTCTTGATTATAATGGTAGCTCTTTTACTTGGGGACACCTTTTTTTAAAGCAAGTGTGCAGAAAGGAGTTGACATAGAACTTGAAAAAAAGCTATCCTTGGCCAGGCGCGGTGGCTCATGCTTGTAATCCCAACACTTTGGGAAGCGAAGGCAGGTGGATCACCTGAGGTCAGGAGTTCGAGACCAGCCTGACCAACAGGATGAAACCCAGTCTCTACTAAAAATACAAAAATTAGTGGGGCATGGTGGCATGCACCTGTAATTTCAGCTATCCAGGAGCCTGAGGCAGGAGAATAGCTGGGACCTGGGAGGCAGAGACTGCAGAGAGCCGAGATCGTGCCACTGCACTCCAACCTGGGCAACGGAGCAAGACTCCGTCTCAAACAAACAAACAAAAAAGCTATCCCTTTGAAAGGTCTGCCTGCAAAACTGGCTCATGACTGGCACCTGGGAACTTAGATTTTGAGTGGATTCCCACCACCATTAGATGATAATAATGGCTTCTGATTTCTAAACTGTTTATGCAAATAATATGGCTTTAGGCTGAACACCTGCTTTCTTTCTGGTAGTCTGGGATTTGGGTACATGACAGGCAGCAGGTACCTAGGTGACCAGCCCCCAGTAAAACCCTGGGCAATGAGTCTCAAAGAAGCTTTTTGTGGCAAACAATTCCCAAGTGTTAGTGTCACTTGTTGCTGGGGGAATTAAGTGTGCCCTGTCTGACTCCACTTTGGAAGCATGTGTCTGGTTTTCTCAGGACTTCGCCTCATGCACGCTTTCCCTTTGCTGTTTGTGCTTGTACCTTATCGTAAAATATTAAAGCACTGAGTACAACTATATGCTGAGTCCTATGAGTCATCCTACTAAATCATCAAATCTGAGGGTGGTCCTGTACCCCCAACATACATAGTATAGTCAGAAAAAGTTGGAAAAAATTAAAATATAGTTATTTCAACACACATTTTCCAATGCAATATTTTTATTATTTTTCATCTTAATTTTTGTAAAATATGCTTTCATATTTTGAAACCTTGAACTTGCATATTTTGGTTACTTCATTTATGGAACATTTTCGCAATATAGCCTAAATGGCAAAATCATTCTTATTACCAAACAATTAGCCAAAGCTAAGGAATAAATCACCTTGCAATATTAATTACTAGAGATTATCTCATCAAAATTAAACCAAACAAGATCCAATATATTTATTTTATCCAAATGTATAATATTAGAAAATAAGAAGAAAAACATACAGCTTCTCTTTACTTTGTAATGAGATAAAATATAAAATTAATACATGAGATATAGCTAAAATTAAAGGTATTAATAAAATTGAAAATATAAGTTATGGTATTCTTTGAAAAATGTTTATATGGAGAGATTGACATCCTGGATTCAATTTTATAGAATAACTGAATAAGAACCAACTATCAAATAAGAAATAATTAACTTTATACATCATGATCAAATTTTTCTAATGTACCAATGAAAGAGAAACGAATATAATGTTAAAATGAATCCATCCATGAACTAGCATATAATTTTAGACTTTGTCTATAGGTGGCAAAAAAACACTAAATATATAATAAAATGAAATAAGATGAGGCTACAATTGCAATAAATATTTCATAGTATGACTTATTTTGAACTTGAAAGAAATCATAATAAAGTTTTATCTTGGACTTTTAGCCAATGTATCATGAAAAATTTAATAGTCCTTGAAAATATTCCAGTTAGAGTTAAAAAGTCAATATGAATAATCTGTTTTGCTTTGGCTTTTTGAAAGTACTTTTGAAAGTTTTCCAAGGGTGAATTTTGAGAACAGTGAAAAAGAATAGTTTATGATTACATATACGAGAAAAATATTTTTATTGCTCAGTACATCTTACTGATATTTACTTAGCTGTGTTTTAATCTCCTTCAAGAGTAATGCATTTTGTACAATAGGACAAAAGGGGAATGAAATAAAACAAAACAAAACTTTTGAATAAACATGGCCATTAATCCCACAGTGCAATTCTACCAAATACCTGAATCCAGAAGATCCCACACAAATCAAACTACCCTGCTGTCTGACGCCATGCTGTAAGCTTAAGAGAACACCTATGAAGAAAGAACAATGAAAATCTCTGATGGTTTCTTGTGCATTGATCAGTTGTCAAAAGTTAAAGGGGTCATTCCTTTAACTTTTCGTTTTAGTATTGAGGGTGCCTAAAGTACCATGATAAAATCTGGGGTATGGTAGGGTGCCTTTCCTTGATGAAATGGAAGAATTTTCACAAAAACTGTCACAGACTAATTTTAGAAAAGAGGTCATATAAAGGTGGAGAATCTGAAAAATATTCCTTAAAACATCTGGGTTCCCTTACCCCTTAGAAAGTTTTCTTACACCCCCAGGATTAACATGTCAATCCCAGTTGGAAGATCACTAGTGACAAAAATTTTTCCTGAATATCCCTAAGATTTCTTTCTGACTTAATTCCCAGGTCCAGTTGCAAGTGGAAAAATGTTATGGGTAATATAGGATAAACTTGGAAATGAAAGCGTTCACCTAACTCACATGCTAGGCTTTCTTTCTAATGATGCTTTCTGTGGTTCTTCTTTGTAGGATTCCATACCACCCTAGCTCCAACTTGCCAGCCATTTTTAGTGCGTCTTGTCAGTCTAGGTAGCAGCTCTATTAATCCACTGATGACCGTAATGTGATTTGCCTTGTTCAAGAGGCAACAGCATTATTTGATATAGGATCTTTAACAGCAAAAATATAGGCCCGAATATTATTACAGTAATTTGTATTTCTAAATCTTATTATAAATAACATTATAAAATCCATATGAATATATGCATGTGCAACTTGAAAAAAAAAGTGAGATTTTGTGTTTATTATGTTGAAACTTAGATTCTTTCATAGAAGAACTCATGGAACTTAGATAAAAGAAAAAAATTGAGAGCTACTGGTTTAGGAAATAGAAAGCCAATTTGGCAATAACCAGTTATTCTACTTTCTTCCCTTGGCCAGTGATCGCTAAATTTTAAATCATCATTTTTCTGTACTTTAATCAATAATTATTACAGGCTAGAAATGAAGTGTATTATTATTAATATATTTCTAATAATGTGCAATAATAAGGATAGACAATCATCTGGCATCCAGAATTAGCATGATCCGTCTCTAAAGTGGTTGATGCAGTGAAATAAATGAAGTAACCTAAGTGAGTTTACACAGAGATGTACTTATGTATCTAGAAATAAAACCCAAAACCAATTTTGGTTCAGTCATTTATCATCCCACCAAACCACAATTCCCTCTTCTATATTGTTTAGGCTCTTTGAACCACCAGTCCTTCAAAGTGATGTATTTGAAATAGATTTCAGAAATTGACTTTCACTTTGTTCCTCATATGTGATATTTTGAGCATGACTAGTAATGGCAGAGAAAGAAAAGAAAAGAAAATGAAAGAAAAGAATAGAAAAGAAAAGAGAAAGAGAAAAAACTGTTATTGTGAAAAATCTGAACACACAAGACTATCATGTTAGGTAGATTATTACATATAAAAATAACCCTACTAAAAGAAAGAAATAGACTCATTATTACTCACAACATCCTAATATTACATTATTATATATATGTGTGTGTGTGTGTGTGTATATATATATATATATATATATATATATACATTTTTTTTTTTTCAGATGGAGTTTTGCTCTTATTGCCCAGGTTGGAGTACAATGGCACAAATTCGGCTCACCACAACCTCCGCCTCCTGGGTTCAAGTGATTCTCCTGCTTCAACCTCCCGAGTAGCTGGGATTACAGGCATGCGCCATCATACCCAGCTAATTTTGTATTTTTAGTAGAGACGGGGGTTTCTCCATGTTGGTCAGGCTGGTCTCGAACTCCCAACCTCAAGCAATTCGCCCGTCTCAGCCTCCCAAAGTGCTGGGATTACAGGCGTGAGCCACTGCACCCGGCCACATTATCATATTTCTTTTAAGAACGTTTGCTATACTAACAAGTTTATCCACATAAAACAACAAAGTTAGCACCACTGACAAATAAAACTGATAATGTTTAAATAAATCTGATAGATTACTAAAAAGGTCTAGAAAACAACTTACTATTTAGTTTATATTTATAATTTGATCAAATGCAGCCTATGTAAAGGAACTATTATGTGTTTCTGTGCATCACCAAAATTCAGCTATAAAGCAAATGAAACTGGGAAAAACTGTGCATTCTACTGGAATTTTATTTCACTTCTTTTGCTTTATTAAGCACACCCTTATCTGGCTTTTTAGGAACCGATTCTTTATCCAGGATGGCAGTTTCAGGAAATGATGTATAAAGTTTCTGCGTATCTCTTGCTTAAAATTCCAACTGGACACTTTTACAGTTTCTAAAGGATAATTCAGACCAATCTTATGCACAATACTGTGCACTTTTTTCAAAAGAACTGATATTTATGTGCTTTGCCAATTTCTCAGAAACCACAACTATCTGAATCTCTATGAAATAAATAGAGAAAATTTATGAAACCATCCACATTTTATCTATAAGGTCAAATGAAAATATTATGGAAACTCTGGGATGTATAGAAAAGTTGGGAACTGTGTAGATGGGAAGAAAAGTTGGTGAATTTACCTGAACTTCTTTTTCTTGCAAATATCCAATGGCGTCAACACACGGTGGTTATGCAGATACTAAATAAGCTGAGAAAACCTCCAAATATTTGAAATTCACATATTTCCTCAGCCCTAAGTTGCTCTGAGAATTGTACTCAGCTCAGAAATGCTTGGGAATGCAGCTCCTAATTCCCCCTGAAGAGAAACTTCTTCCCATTTTGATTTTCTCAGCCACAAACCAATCATTCTTAATTGTTCCCAGCTGTGATTCCTTCTCCCAGAGGTTACTTCCTGCTGGTACCCAAGTAGTACAGAATCCTGCAATTTTGTTAAACTCCAATAAATACATGGGAGTTTTGTGGAACCTAATTCATGATACAAGATTTCAAGCACTGTAACTATCAAGTAAACTTTCACTCGGCTTTGAAAACTGACCACATAATGAAGACCACGCTTTGTTACAAAGAGACGACAAGATAGCAGGCAATTAAAAGTTATATTTTCTACTATTAGGGAGTATAATGGAATAATATTTATATATTTATTTGTAATATGTGTATATATGTATATCTATTTGTGTATGGACAGACATGTTAAATTATTTGTAATACATTGAAAATAGTTTTCACATATGTTTGGGATATTAATTTAAATTATTGTTATAGCAACAAGAAATAAAATAACATTTCAGGACCAAATGACACTGTCTTGAAACAAAACACTCTGTAACAACACCAAGAAAGTAAATCAAAATAGGAAATATTGACACATTACGGTCTGCATAAAATCAAATAATTAGTTCCTCCTTACATGTTTATATTTTAATCTCAAAAACAAATATTTAAAAAAAAATTTTAAATCCTTGTTATCAGAAGAGCGTTCAAATTATATCATTGAAAGGATATTAGGATTTTGTCTTTTCTAGTTTATTAATGTTACAAACTCAACCATTTTGTTGGTATTAATGAATCAATCCTTTTTAAGTTATTTTTAAACAAAGAAAACAAAGCAATAAAAAAATGATTAGAAGAAATTAAGTACATGTGAAATTGATTTAAAAAGTGACTATAGGCTTTTTTATTAAAACCAGTGAATCTGAAGTTTCAGTTAATGAACCACCATTCATGGCTATTAGCTTCACTAATAAACTTTGTTACTGGGGAGAAAATTGAGGATAATAAAAACATTTCAAAGCTTGAGAACAGGTTGTCATTGACAGAAACCGTGCAAGTTCCAAATGCCTAAGAAAGTTTGCAAAAAGACATTAAGAAACGCACAAAAGTAATTGTTCTTCTGCACCTGTAGCCTTAATGAACTCACTGGCTATTTCAACAAACTACGGTTAATTTGTGCTCCAAATAATACTTACCATACCATCAATGTGCTGAAGGAAGATTAAGATTTAGGGTAATATGGAGAATCTCTTAGTGTTATTTTTATTTCTGAAAGCAATTTTATAAATAATAATTCAAGGTGTGCCATATTTACACTAAAACTCAAGAAATGAAAACACAATGTTCAGACAGAAATGAAATCTAGAAAGACTAAACTGAGAGAGGATTGAGTAGTTCATGCCATACTAATGCCTCCACAAAAAGCAAGTAGGAAAGATAGATAAAATATAATAATCACTTATTTAAAACATCAGATTTCTGTGGAAGCAACAAAAACTAAAAACGAGTATGTTAGACATGGGGAGACTTTGGAGAAATGAGCTGGTGATCTGCAGCCGCGAGGGCATCTGTCAGGCTAGAGCACCAGGAAGAGGGAAGGAATGTGGTTTGGTCTAGGCAGAAAGCCGCTATGTGGAGAGCAGAATCAGCAGAGTGTTCAGTGGTTGTAGAGAGCTGAAAAAACAAGACTGGAAAGTTAAGTGGCCTCAAACATACCGTGTTATCCCAAAAACTGGATAGGAAAGAGACAGAAGAGGTAATCCAAAAACCTTGATAAACTAAAGCAGCCAAAGATAAATATAGGGGAAATAAACCTATAAAAAGATGCCCTGCAGGCCGAGAGTGGTGGCTCACGCCTATAATCCCAGCACTTTGGGAGGCCAAGGCGGGTGGATCACGAGGTCAGGAGATCGAGACCATCCTGCCTAACACGGTGAAACCCCATATCGACTAAAAAAAAATACAAAAAATAAGCTGGACATGGTGGCGGGCGCCTGTGGTTCCAGCTACTCAGGAGGCTGAGGCAGAAGAATCGTTTAAACCCGGGAGGCGGAGCTTGCAGTGAACCGAGATTGCACCGCTGCACTCCAGCCTGGGCAACAGAGAGAGACTCCATCTTAAAAAAAAAAAAAGATGCGCTCCATCAAATGTCATCAGGAAAATGCAAATTAAAACCATGAGATACCACTACACCTATTAAGATGGCCAAAACCCAGAAGAGTCACACCACCAAATGCAGGAGAAGCTGTAGAACAACAGAAACCTCATTCATTGCATTCATTGCCTGGGGGGATATAAAATGGTACAACTGCTTTGAAAGACAGTTTGGCAGTTTCTTATGAAACTAAACATACTCTTACAATGAAGTTCAGGAATCATGCTCCTTGGTATTTACCCAAAGGAGTTGAAAACATGTCTACACAAAAACCTGTGTATGGATGTTTATTGCAATTTCATTCATAATAATCAAAACTTGGGAGCAAGCAAGATCTCCTTCAGTAGGTGAATGGATAAACTGTATTACATCTGGACAATGGAATATTATTTAGCATTTAAAAGAAATGAGTTATCAAGCCATGAAAAGACATGGAGGAAACAATGTATATTCCTAAGTGAAAAAAGAACAACCTGAAAAGGCTACATACTGTAGGATTCCAACTATATGGCTTTCTAGAAAAGTCAAAATTGTGGAGATACTGCAAAGATCAGTGGATGCCTGGGGTTAGTGGGAGGTGGAAGTGAAATATGGTAGAACTTGAGCCATAGAGTGGAGTCAGTGAAGACCAGAGGGCAGTGAAAATACTCTGTATGATACTATAATGGCGGATGCTTGTCATTATCGATTTGTCCAAACCCATAAAACACACAACACCAAGAGTGAATTGTAATATAAACTATAGACTTAAGGTGATAATGATGTGTCAGTGTAGGTTCGGAGTGGTAATACACCCTGCTGGTGGGGAGTGTTGAAACGGGGAAAGCCATGTGTGGAGTGGAGTGGCAGCAGGGTGACATATGGGAAATCTCTGTACCTTCCACTCAATATTACTGGGAACCTAAAACTTCTCTAAAAGAATCTATTTGGTTAAAAAAAAAAGAAAAGAAAAAAGAGCCACTAAAACAGTGGAAAAAATAGTAAAGCAGACTGTTTCACAGTAATGTGATGCTAAAGAGAAAAGACTATTCAGATGAATCGGTCCTAGTGACTATCATATTTTCAGTGGAAAGTCTTGGAAGGAGAAATGTATTGATGATCCACAGATGTACTTTCAATGTTTTCAGTGGGCAGAGAAAGGGATTCCACTCTTGTCCCTGGAGAAGAACTGGATTACAAAGAAACCAGCAGAGACATCTGTGGTCACACAGGATTAACATGACTAAATTAAAGACTTCAGTTTCCCCTTTAAGACCTTTGTCTGCTTACTTGAATAAATGGATCACCTTCCAAACTGAATCCTTCAGTAATCAATTAATTGTTGCCTAATAATTTTGATTTAATGCTACACATTGTAAATAAAAAAACAAGAGACACAAGATAAGGTTATCTTCCTCCATTCAGCAGACAGAGAAACAGATAAGTACCTTCAAATAATAATGATATGTTAATGGCAACAGAGGAAGAGAGGAATAAATAGATGAGCGAGAAAAAGAGAAAGAATTTGATCATATAACTGAAACACCTTTTTACTTTTAGAACTGAAAAATATATCTAAAATTAAGAAACTATTGGTTGGGTATACTGGCAGGTTGAACACAGTAAAAAATAAGATTGTTGGAAAGATAAACTGGAAGACGGGTCAAAATAAAATATAATAAGCGAAATACAGAAAGAAAAATGATTGTGAAATAAAGAAACCATGAGAAGCATGAACAGCATAGTGAAAAGGTCTAAAATATGTAAAATTGGAGTTCATATAAAGAGAAGGAGAAGCTTGAAATAGAAAATATAAGGAAACAATGGCTGGGAACTTAACAAAATTAATGAAAGTAATTAATAAGAATCTACAGGGAGCTCTGCAAATATGAAACAAGATAATTACATAGAAAGTCATAAATAGGCACATTGTGATAAAACTGTTGAAAATCAAAGGGAATGGGAAACTTCTTAAAACAGCCAAAGGAAAATGATACATGACTTTCAAAGAAGCAGCCTTAAGAATGACAGCAGGTTTGTCTACCAAAACCATGGGAACCAAAAGACAAGGGAATGATGTCTTCATAATGCAGAAAGAAAATATCTGCCATCCTAAAAATCTATGCCAAGTAAAAATTCTCTTTAAATATAAATATTAAACAAAGTCATTTTTAGGCAAATGCAAGTTTTTAAAAATGTATTGACAGAAGACTTTCACTAAAATAAATAAAAAAGGAAATTCTTTATGAAAAAGAATAATGGTCTCACAAAAACAAAAGCAGTAAGAGGGTTAAAACAGGTGCTTAAAAAGTGGGCAAATAGAAACAAATATTAACTGTACAAAATAATATTGAATCTTAAGACATTAAAAAGTTTATCAACTAAATGTAATATGGTATCATAAATGGAATCCTTGAACAGAAAAATACCAATTAGGTAGAAAACTAAGGAAATCTGAGAAAAGTATGGATTTTCATTAATCATAATGTATCAATACTAGTTTGTTAATTTAGACAAATATACTTAATAAAGTAAGATGTTTATAATATGGAAAAGTGAATATGGTTATTTGGAAACTCTGTGTAGCATCACCATGATTTTTCTGTAAATCTAAATAAAAAAAGTAAAATTAAATGTTTATTTAAAATATATAGAATTAAAACACATGGCAATGACACAAAGCATAGAAAGAGTATATAGGGCCAGACTATTCTTGGATTCTAGCATGATCAGGCAAGTGATAAGAATAATAATTTCAGATAGACCCCAATACACATACAGGCTGCACTCTCCAGAGGAACACTGTATAATAAAATTTTCTGTAATTATAGAAATTTCCTGTATATGTACTAACAATACCATAGCCACTGACCATTTCAAACGTAGCTAGTGGGACTAGGAAACTGAAATTTAAATTTACTTAAATTTAAATTAAACCGAAATTTAAATTTTATTTAAATTTAAATAGCCAGCTATGGCTAGTGGCCACCACACTGAGGAGCCTAATTCTAGAGTAGCGTGAAAGAACAATAAAAACTTAGGTGGCCAACAAGTTATCAGGAAAAAATAATAATAAAAAATTATATTTCATTCATCCAATTGAAGGCAAAGAAGGTAAGAAAACATTACATAATGCAAGTGGGTCTAAAAGAAAACAAATTGTAATATGGTAGCTATAAACTCAACTGCATCAATATTGTATTCAATGTACTTGGACAAAACATTCCAAATAAAAAAAAAAACAATATGTTGCTTAGACCCAATTATATATTGTTTGTAAAAATAAAAATGCTCTTTCCAAGACAGCAAAATAAGGGAAAAAATCAATTTTGCAAGGTAGGCAAGGAATTCAATCAACGCAGAAAACTGAAAGAGTAGTATCTTAAATTTCAGTCCAAGGTTAGTCGGATATAAAGCAAAGGCAGAATAGACAACTCTTCCAAAGATACCTTCTCAATCAATACTTTCATATTTAAACTTCAGCTCTCAGGTATCAATGACAGCACAAAAGGAAAATTTGCTAAGGATATACCCTTTGCCTGACATTTTTAAGCCACTCCTTTTCTCACTTATTTTTATTTTCTTCTACTTTACCAGCTCTTGTCCAGCATGGTAATATTTCTAGAAAGCATCAGTTTCAACCACAACCAGTGGTCAAAAAAAAAGAACTAAGACAGTGTTTATAAATCACTCACATTTTTTCTACTAGATTTTTCTTTCCTAAATCTGTGAGAATATACTGTTCTTGTTCGTCTGGGATATTGAGTCAGCCCCAGTGAATTGAATTTATTTATATATTTCTTTACATTCAGTTCCAGTTTTAGAGAAATCTAGTTTATTCATGACAGGTTAAGTTAGGGGGTAACAGAAAAATCCCAAAATCTCAGTGGCTAAAGAAAAAGTTTTATTTCTTGCTTAAGGAAGTTGGCAAAGGGTCTGGGTGATGCTTCAGGGGTTCTGTCTTCTAATGGCTTAGCAGAACACCTTTATTTCAATATTTGCTTTTATAACCACATAGCAAGGGTGAAAGTGCTGAAGCATCTCACAAGTAAAGGATTCTTCAGAGGAATATGAGTTACTTCTGGTCAAATTTCATTAAGACCATAAGTCAATGGCTATGCATAAAACCTCAACAAGAGACAGGAGTGTCATCCTTCCCTTGCAATCTTATCCCAACAGAAGGCAAAAAGGAACCATTGATCAAATAAAAAATATATTGGGTAACTAATGTTTTAAACCAATTGTCCAAGCTATGTCAAGTCTGAACTTTAAAGGAGAAAGAAATATTAGACTTGAAAAAAGTGGATACTAGATAAGGAAGAGAAAACAGGGTCTATCCAATGATTCAATATCACATAGCTTCATCGAACACTGAATTGAGAAGAATTCTGAGGCCTGTATTAGCTCAGTGGAAAAGAGTCATTTAAAAGGCCAGTGATATCAGCTAAGAGCACAAGAATGAGGGGTAGTTCTATGTAACAAACGGTCTTACTCGCCCCAATTCCAACTTTCTCCTGCTTCCACACTTTTGCCGGGCTTCATGGAGGGAGGGCAGAGTGTGCTTCTCCACCCTTCAATCAGGCTTGACCCTGTAACTTGTTTTGCCTAATAGCACATGAGTAGAAGTGTGCAATTTCTGAGCCAAGACTTCAGTGTCCTCCTGTGTTTCCACTTGCTCTCATGTGCCTCTGTCATTCTCATGAAAAAAGCATACCCCATTTGGCACTCTGGTACCAGGAGAAGAATGTGAGATATATGAAACATAAACCCCTTGTTCCCAGGGCCTGAAATGGAGTCACCCCAGGCATTCTGTAGGCTTGTGAAGGGTGATCATCAAAGCCGTATGTTGAGTTCAGCCTACATCAGCTGAACTTCAGACAGCCTTCAGAGAAGCAAGAACAGTTACAAATGTTCGCTGTTTTAAGCCATGGAACTTTGGGGCAATTTGTTATGCAGCAAGAGCTAATCAATACATGCTGGTGTGCCAGACACTGACCACACATAAATTACAGTGGTTGGAAAAAAAAAAAAAAAAAAACACAATCTAGAAAAGAAAAGAGATGGCAGACTGTCACACAAAGAAAATTTAAAAGACAGGCATTCTTGAAAATTTGGAAAGAAAAAGAAGAATAGATAAATTTAATGTGACTATTTTCTAAATATAGATATATGAACTAACAGTGTCTTTTCTAGTTTTAGTCTCTATTTACCTGGAAGAAAATCAAAGATACAAAATTGTACTTTAAAATACATATTTAAAAACTGATTTTATTTTAAAAGAAAAAATTAAATGAAATGGAAACAGTACCTGACAATATACATGAGTGACTATTAATAATTATTCTATAAAATTACAAATTTCAACATCATGTTTATTTAAATATATATATATATGTATATATATATAGAAAGAGAGAGAGAGAGAGAAGGTCTGGCTCTATCATCTAGACTAGAGTGCAGTGGCGCAATCTTGCGTCACTACAACCTTCACTTCCTGAACTCAGGTCATCCTTCCACCTCAGTCTCCCGAGTAGCTGGGACTACAGGCGCGTGCCACCATGCATGGCTTATTTTTCTATGTTTTGTAGAGATAGGGTTTCATCATGTGGCCCAAGGCGGTCTCAAACTCCTGAGCTCAAGCAATCTGCCTGCCTTGGCCTTCCAAAATGCTGGGATTATAGGCATGAGCCACCATGCCTGGCCTAAAATATCTTAATGTATTAAAATTAAAGAGATGTCTCAGTCTTGAAGGAGGAAAAAAGAAGAAAGCATAATTTCCAACAGTAAAACCATAGAACTCAGTGACTTAATATAAAATGTTAAAATGTAAATGCAATCATGTACCCCATAATGATATTTTGATCAATGACAGACCAAATAAACAATGCTGGTCTGACAGAATTGTAATACTATCTTGGTACTGTACTTTTTCTACATTTACATATGTTTAAGTGTGCAACTATTTACCACTGTGTTATGATTGCCTACAGAAGGGGTGTCCAACCTTTTGAATTCCCTGGGCCACATTGGAAGAATTATCTTGGGCCACACACATAAAATACACTAACAGTAATGATAGCTGATGTGCAAAAAAAAAGAAAGACAGAAAGAAAGAAAAGAAAAAGAAAGAGAGAGAAAGAAAGAAAGAAAGAAAGAAAGAAAGAAAGAAAGAAAGAAAGAAAGAAAGAAAGA
>NC_045455.1:24793385-24793556 GCF_002776525.5 Piliocolobus tephrosceles | reverse complement strand
AGAAAGAAAGAAAGAAAGAAAGAAAGAAAGAAAGAAAGAAAGAAAGAGAGAGAGAGAGGGAGGGAGGGAGGGAAAGAAAGACAGAAAGAAAGGAAGAGAGAGAAGAGAAAGGAAGGAAGGAAGGAAGGAAGGAAGGAAGGAAGGAAGGAAGGAAGGAAGGAAGGAAGGAAG
>NC_045455.1:24700075-24793375 GCF_002776525.5 Piliocolobus tephrosceles | reverse complement strand
AAGGAAGGAAGGAAGGAAGGAAGGAAGGAAGGAAGGAAGGAAGGAAGAAACGAAGGAAGGAAGGAAGGAAGGAAGGAAGGAAGGGAGGGAGGGAAAGAAAGACAGAAAGAAAGGAAGAGAGAGAGGAAGGAAGGAAGGAAGGAAGGGAGGGAGAGAAAGAGAGAAAGAAAGAAAGAAAGAAAGATTGATTTGTGTTGGGCCACATTCAATGCTGTCCTGGGCTGCATGTGGCCCATAGGCTGCTGATTGCACAAGCTGGGCTTACAATATTCAGCACGGTAACATGCTGTACAAGTTTGTAGCTTAGGAGCAACAGACCATATTGTGTAGCCTAGGCATAGGCCATACTGTCTAGGTCTATGTACACTCTATGATGTTTGCACAATGATGAAATCTCTTAATGGTACATTACGCAGAATATATCCCTGCTGTTAAGCGATGCATGACTATAGATGTTTTAAGGTGAATTTCAGAATGACAATTTTAAAATGGGATGGGATATTTAAGAAAGCTAATTTGAAATACCTTTTGAAATGAATACCAATGTCCAAAAGGTAGCCAGACACTAGTTTTATAAGAGCAAATATTGGTTTGATTTGGCAGCATTGTGCTTTTAACCCAAGACTCCAGCCCAGGTATCAGCAACCTTTCCTTGCATCAGAATCACTTGGGATGCTTTTTAACATACAAGTGCCCACACTCTATCTCTGAGTTTTTCATTTAATTGATTTGGTTACAGCCTAGATATTAGTAACTTTTAGGAGAATTCTATATGATTTCAAAGTGTGACTAGGATTAATAATATCAATACTTTGTCCTTTTCAAGATATAAATAAGTCAATTATTTCAAAATGATTCATAACAGTTACCACCTCTCCAGATCCCTGGCTGTTCCCAGTCTCATTGCATTGAACCAGATCAAGTCTGATAATTCTTATTATCTGTTTATAATCATTCTGATCCTTCTAATAATCTATTTCTTATTCTGGTGTTTAAAACTTATAGGAACTCTCATGTTCATATTATAAAATATGTTCAAAGTAACACAGTGGCATCTTTGCAAATTGTACCTCCCAGTATTCAAAGTGGATGACATAACAAACAGGCAAAAGATTACCAGTTAACCATAAAAAGAATCTGCTATATCTATAGAGATCACGGTTTACACAGGAAGTGCTAGTTTCCAATAATATGAAGTAGAGAACTTTTTTAGTGTAAGCATTATGCTATGGAAGTGACTGGACAAAAGAAAGAACTACTATGTCATAGATTGAACTTTTGAAAAACAGTGTATCTTTTCAATAAAAATGAGATAATATTGAAGCTGTATTTACAGGTTATTTAGAAAACAGTCACAGAGAAAACTTTGCTGAATACCTACTGAAGTCCAGGTGTAGGAACTTAGTACATGGAATACAGAAGGACACAAGACTAACCGTTTTTCAAAGAAAAACAGAAAAAGGAAATAAAGAAGAAAAGATAGAAGGAAGAAAAAAGGAAAATGGGAAAATTTATTTTCCTTTTCAATTTTGAAGAAAGTTAGAGAAACAAAAACAGGGAAACCTGTTTTGAAACTTACTGTTTCGAACAAACCTGTTTGAAACTTACTACTTGCCAGTGTTACTGTTTGATTGAAGTGATTTCTTTAGAAAATTCCATTTGAAGTTATTTTTTGTTAATAAATTGATGTGTTTGCAACTGTAAAACATCTTTAAGATTCCTATAGGTAAGAATACCCCACAAAACAGCAGGTATAAAATAAGTAGAAGCTGTAGCAAGAAAAAAAATGTTTAAGAGTATGGACTATGCTATCCACGTTTCTGTTCAAAGGGGCAATCTGATGATAACCCTATCCCAGATTTGGAAGCTAGGAAGGGGTATGGGGGGGAATTTATAGCTGCACAGATTATAGAACAAACTGGCAACAGCACCAGACGGAGCCAACAAACTTCATGCCCAGGCAAACAGAGCGGAAAAAGGAGGAGAACAATGGGAGGACAAGAAAGAAAATGTTGACAGAAAGTGTTTTACGCCAGAAATGTACCAGCACCTTTGTTAATAAACACAGGCTTTGATGATGACACATTTTCCGTGTCCATAACTACTGATTGGGGAGTTACTTTTACATTTATCTTAATGAGATGACACCCTGCTCTGAGATTTTATAAGCCATTTTCCTACCTATAAAAGAAACAACATATTATTTTCTCCTATTTCATTACTTCGTTGACCTTGGGGAAACTGAACAAGAGCATAGTCTTGGTTACGTATTAACCTATGTGTCTGAGGTTGTGTGGGGAAAAGGAGTAGTCAGACTTTACTAACGCTGAGGTGTTTTTCACCTGGGAAACTCGGTTCGGTGTTTTTGTGACTTTTATTTGTACCTTGAAAAATTAGAAAGACAAATGATGAGAAGTAAATTGTAGGGGGAAGTTCTCAAAAAAATGTAAATACATATTCGGCCTTGAAAAATGCACCTGAAATCAATTCTTTTTTGTGGGTGAATAAAAATTAATGGAATGTGATTCATTATGGGTATGAAATATTCAAATTAATGAAGAACATAGCCAAGTAGACACAATTATTGTATTCTTCAGTTATTACCTGCATGCTGCAGTGGACAGAGGAATTTGGAATGTGTCTTTTATTGCTGTCATGCTGCTCGGAGCACTGGCTTGGGAATTAAGGATTCATGCCTCTACATAATGATATATGATTAGCACTGTGAAAGTAATTGAACTCTTCGTTCTAGACAATCCTTTGCAGTGTCAGCAAGAAGCTGGAACAAACTGTGTCATTTAACAGAGTTATACTGTGAGAAAAACCTCTGATCCCTGCACAATTAACTTCCTAATAATTTTTAGGTTTTTGAGATCAAATGAGAGAATTAATATAATAGAGCATGTAAATGTGCATCAGAATATAAAGCAATGCAAAGGCACGAAAAGGGATGGGAAATTTAAAGAAATTAATAATTGCGCTCAAATATAATAAGAGACAGGTGTCGAGCTGTTAAAAGGATGATTGTTGTAACTGGAACAGCTGAAGATGGTAAAAGCACAGCTGTTGCAAAGATTAGTTGTATAGGAACAGAGAATACTTGTTTGACTGTGCACTCCACTAAACTAAATCGTATTACAACAAGCTCATAAAGTACCTTGGAAAGTGAAGTAATAATAATATTGATGCATATTTTACATAATAAAATAGTATAACTCAAACCATTTACCATAATTTTATGTCTTCAAAATTTCACAAACTGGCTTTATTCTTTATGAAGTTGCTCAATTTTCTTCATTAAATGCATAACATATCATAATAATTGTAAGATAACAATAATGCAATTACATTATATCACATTAGGATCACATTTTGAAAGTAATATATTCTCCTTGAGGTTTGCCAGTGCCAAACAACATTTTATTTTGGGAGTTTAGCTTAATCAGAATGTTATTTTGTTCAGTGCAGAGTAATAAATTGTATTTCAGGTAATTCTGTAAATTCAATGAGTGTCCCTTCTGGATGAGGACTGGATTGTGTTTGTTTCAACGTCAGACTCATGCTAACATTCAGGGGGGAAAAAAGGAGATTGTTTTATAATTATTTTCAGTTTTTTGTTTGTTACAAACAAAATGATGGCTGGGCACGGTGGCTCATGCCTGTAATCCCAACACTTTGGGAGGCTGAGGTGGGAGAATTACCTGAGGTCAGGAGTTTGAGACCAGCCTGGCGACCATGGTGAAACCCTATCTCTATTAGAAAAAAAAATTAGCCAGGCATGGTGGCTGGCGCCTGTAATCCTAGCTACTTGGGAGGCTGAGGTGGGAGAATTGCTTGAACCCAGGAGGCAGAGGTTGTGGTGAGCAGAGATTGCACCATTGCACTCCAGTCTGGGAGACAAGAGTGAAACTTTGTCTAAAAAAAAAAATCATAACTAACCCCCTTTGTACAGTATAGATCACAGAGAAAAAAAAACAATTTATTAAAATAGAGAAGTGACTGTATTTATGGTTCCCAATGTTATTTTGTTTTTAAAGAGTCTAAGAATAAAAATGAATTTTGGTCACTTATTCTTAACTTCCTAAAATATGTACATTCGTTGATGGTACTAGGGTTATTCAGTGAGTTTTCTTTTAGGTTCATAATATTTTGTTTTGATAGATTACAAAATTTCCCTTTCCCACCTGTCTAGTCAACACCATCTCATGTGAGTTACATTCACATCGGCAACTAGATGCTCATTCTACCAAACATGAATTAAACATGGAAATAACACATTTGAACTGATAAATTGCTTTGAGAATTGATCTCAAACAGCAGTTTTCTGCAACTTTGGAAACTTTTCCAGTATTTAATATGTGTTTGATGGCTGGCTAAATAAACATTTTTCACCCTAGCAATATTTAATTGACCATACACAAAGTATTAGACATTTTTTGTTAGTGATCGGAAGAGTTTTGTGTCTGCCTGGATAGACTAAAATAAAACATTCATCTTTTTACTATTAAAGTTAATTTGATATTGCAGAATTCAAATGCTTAGAATTTTATTCTTTGGGTTTTGTTCTGCTTTGTTTTTGTTTGTGTGCTTTTGTTTTTTGCTGGAGTAAGTTGGCTATGCAATTAAACTTCCACTAGTCTTTAATTACTACCGGCCCACTGATTTTGGAGCCAAGGTTTGGTAGACACTCTGGCTGACTGCCTAATAACATTTCTATTTGAATAATCAGAGAGAGACCAGTGTGAAGCAATGGTGAATTTTGATAATACTAAACTGTTCTCCTTATAAAGAGCAAAAAGGAAAAAGCATGCTATTAACCGTGTTAAAGAAAAGTTTAGTAGAACTTTTCCTATATGTGCTATTCTATTCTTTCAAGAGCAATTACTTCACTTACTGTTTCTAAAACCTTAACAAACTTTTACTTATAAGAGAGTGAATGAAGTAATTCAATGAAAAATTATATTGTTGCTGCTGCTATGAATGATTGTCAAAGGTGTGTCTTCAGGGTGACATCAGCCTTCTGAGATGGTGAATCTGGCTGGCTGTGGCATAATTAATAACATACCACAACCACTTGACTTTTCCATTATCTTTGCAATTGAAATTATATAACTAGTTTCTCTGGATCTTTTGTTGTTTATCAAAGCTACTGCCACTTAAACCAATGAGCTAAAATTCTTGGAAAGTTTTTAGATCTTAGTATATAAGTTGCTCGTTTACTTACTTTTCCTCCCTGTTTTCTGCCCCATGCTTATACCAAAAATGAGCCAATCACACAAGAGTAGGCATTTTGTTTTCATGGTTCTATGCCCTGCAGTATTCAACAAATTGCCTTTCTTTTAAAGGACTCACAGATTAGTTTAAATGAATTGAACACATGAACACCCATGGAATCCAAGCAAGGGAACAGAAGATCAAGATAATGCACAGAAACCAAAAAGGAAGATAGTACCAGAATGCAGAAAGGAAGACAGTATCCAGAATGCAGTAGGGAAAAGAAGTGAGAAACAACAGAAGCCCTAAAAAATAAAAAGAGGCAGACAGGCTTCAGGATGGTTGCAGCAACTGGAGGATCCAGACAAAGTAGGAGTTTATTTCACTCAATGCCCAAATATTGGTCAAGTGACAGGAAGCATAGCAAATACAGAGTAACAATGAGTAAGACAAACACATAACCTCCTGCAAGTGTTTCCTTGTGGAAAGCACAGTGAAGGAAACGAACACTGTGCTTTGGAAGGTGGTAATGGATGGACAAGGGGTTGACAAGGAGTGGAGTAGGCAGCTAGGATTTCCATGAATAGATGTTTATTTTGAGATCTATTATTTCCAAAAGTGGAAAAAAATAAATTCCAAGCAGAGTGGACATGTGCCAAATTCCTGAGGTGAGAGAAAGCTTGGAATGTCCAAGGAACTGGAAATAAAAGCCAGTGAGGCTGGAGGACTGAGAGGGGGGTTGGCAGAAGTAAAGTTGAAGAAAAAGGTGTGGCAAGGCATTGTAGGGCCTTGAACACCAAGATAAGGATTTCATTACAAGTGCAATGGAAGAATTTCACAACTCTTCCAAGTGCACCAGATGTCAGTATTTAACTTAACATAAAGATGGAATATATACATATAAAACACTTCCTGGTGACCATGTGAAGATTAAGTGTTAGGGAAACAAGAATGGAAGAGGGAAGGCCAATTAGCAGGCCATACAGCATCTCTAATGTGAGATGATGACAGCTTCAATTTGGGCAATGGTGGTGAAGACAGTGAAGCATAGAGCTCTTTGATGATACAGCATTTGCTGAGGAATTAGATGGTGGAGATGGAAGTGAGGAAAGTAATGAAACAGCTGAATTTTAGGTTCATGGCTTGAAAAACTAAATGAAGTTAATGCATTGACTAATATGGGGAACGTAACAAAAGCGAGGGAAAACTGAGTTTGAGTGGGAGTATGAATCAATAGTCCAATTTTAGCTATGTTCATGCAGACATACCTAAGATGTCTAAGTGGACATGTCTGTCTTATATACGAATTTAGAGATCAGAGATGCCTTGGCTAAGGGATTTATTTGGAAATCATCTGCACAATATAGCATTTAAACGAAAGAAAGTGAATGAGGTCATCCAGAGAGAGGAGAAACAAAAGTAAATACCCAAGTACCACCAGCAATCAGAAATGACATGACTATTGCTGTCAGGTGTTTTGTCTCTGACCTAAGCAGAACTTTCTTAGAAACTTCTAACTACACTTTCATCTACATGGAACAGGGGAGGTCTTCTCATGGAAACAGGAGATTCATTGCTGACTGGTTTGAGGACGTATGTGGCTAGAAAATAATAATAGTTGTTAATAATGTGATGTTTCTGTCTTAGAACTGCCAACATAGCTTCTGGTTAAGAAAGATCACCCTATCTTCCTTAAATCTAAAGCACAGTCTGGATATCCTCTTGCTCAGGTCAAGAGGAGGAGGAAATCTTTTCTCTGAATAAACATTCATGCCATATCCTCTCCTGTAAACATCTTAAGATACCTGGCTGCAGCTGGTTACAATTACTAATAAAATGTTGGTCTTTTGAGCCCCAAACATCTTTCCCACCCTCCCCTCAGCATGGTTTTCCTTCTTTGAACAATATCAAATCTCAGGAATGGATCCAAAATTATTCTGACATAGTAAGATGACTGGTAACTTTTAAAATATTACCTTTCCCTGAGGAATTTTCTTTTCAACAAAAAATTTGGAAAATTATGATATCATTGAAAATAGTACGGTCGAAATTGAAGCCTTCAGTGGTAGAGTTTCAGATGATTGCCTTCAGGAAAGATGAACCAAGATGTAGAAGGGAAGAGGGGTTTTATGCTACTGTTGGTAGCATTAACATGTTCTATTAAACACACACACACACACACACACACACACACACACACACACATTTTGGAAGCAGAGAATACAAATTTAGCTGAGAAGCCTATCTTTTGTATCATATACCCTTGGCTGGTATAAAGTCCGGGCATCCTGATCCAAGTGAATTCTGTGTAAAAGTAATAATGAGTTGTCAAGCTTTTACCCAATAAAATTGGTTATATTTTTCTTTATGAACTGAAAAGTATGTCTATTGTAGCATAAAAATAATAGCAATGATGCTTAAGGTTTATTTTATGTTTATGAATTTATTTTTCTCACTCTGAAAAATTTATTTTTCTCTTTAATAATTGCCTTGAGCACTTTTCCTCCTAGGAGGAACAAAAGCAAGGCATGCTAGAAAGTACTAGACTGAAAGTATAGCAGAAGCTCTATTATTTGAAACACAGTTCAAGTCAACACAGACAATAAAGCCATTGGCTGGGGTAAAATTTAACTGACCCTTTCAAGGTTGAGAAAAATCTTCAATCAAATGTTTCTCTCTCAGTGGATGAAGAGTTCTGTATTGAACTGATTTAATGGTAAAACTTACTGAAATACTTTTCACTGGGGAAAAATAGGCTAAAACGAAAACAACAATAGTAAAAACTCACTACAATAGTGGTTAAGAATATGCATTAAGCTGCATTTTTCTGTTTCAAAGGCTACTACAGGCAAGAGAATTTTTTTAAGTAAAACGAGTCAGATGGACAAAATTAGTATTTTTTAAGAGTAAAGTTTTGTTTTGTTTTTGTGAGAGGGAGTCTTGCTCTGTTGCCCAGGCTGGAGTGCAGTGGCCCAATCTCCGCTCAGTGCAAGCTCTGCCTCCTGGGTTCAGGCCATCTCCTGCCTCAGCCTCCCCAGTAGCTGGGACTACAGGCACCTGCCACCTCGCCCAGCTAATTTTTTGTATTTTTAGTAGAGACAGGGTTTCACCATGTTAGCCAGGATGGTCTCAATCTCCTGACCTTGTGATCTGCCTGCCTTGGCCTCCCAAAGTGTTGGGATTACAGGTGTGAGCCACCGCGCCTGGCCTAAGAGTAAAGTTATTCCTCTCTACTGTTATGGTTAAGTATGGCATTAGATCTAAGATTTTAGACTTCTATATACATATATATACACACACTTTATATTTATATACATATAAAATATAAATTATATATATTTATATAAATATAAACATGCATATTTATATAAATATATGTTTTATATATTTATATATTTATAATTTATAATTATATATTTATATACATATATAATTTATATTTTATATGTATATAAATATGTGCAATTTATATTTATTTTATTTTTATATTATTTTTATTTGTATTTATATTATTTTATAATATAAAAATTAAAAGGTTATGTATACAAGACATACAAGCAACAATATACAAATAAAAAGAGAATTTTTTTGACACAGAATGATATCTGTGATTTGTTCTATCATACTTACTATCAATGTCACTGGCCTGCCTTCAGGGTTAAATCCACTAGTAACTGTTCTGCAGTAAACGAGTTACCATAAATATGGTGTTAACTTGTGCTTCCTGGAAAATGTAAACAAATTTCTCTGAAAATTGAGGAGATTATTGTTCATCATAATGAAGTATCTTCCAGTGGCTCTATTTTTGTTTTCTAAGTTCTAATTATTTTAGCCACAATCACAACCAATGCACAGGGTTTCCAGCTGGACAAATTAAAATCAATGGGTGGCTCGAAATGATTCAACTTGATGTGCCTTTTTCATTTCAAAATGAAGAACAACAAACATTATAACTTTACTTCTACTGATTCCAGCTGGAAGCAAATCTGATAGGTTCACAAATCCCTCAAAAAGGAAGGTTAATAGAAGCCATAATTCTGACACCTTCTCAAATTGTGGGAAGCAAGTCAGAGGCCACACAACAAGCCCATCTCCACTGTTAATTTCACACTTGAGTAGTACCACATAGTTAAGCATTCACTGCATAAATTCAAATCACAGCAGACTATTGGTTTCAGCAATAATCAAAAAGGAAAGTTAAGTTTAAAAAAAGATGAAAACTACAGAATACAAGGCTTTCTGTCACAAAAAAGTCACTTTTACCAAAATACAGATTTATCAGACTTAATCATAATATTAGTGTACATAATAAAAACTATCAAAGAGGCCAAAGCTTATGCCATCTGAATGAATAAAAGTATGAAAGTAGTTTTCCAGATAATTCTATAAGTGACTATTCCTCTTGCCTGAAATCTGAATTAGGGTGAAAGTATTCTCCTCCCTTTTTCTATCCCTAATTGTCATACTATTTTGGCAGTTTGCTCAATTCTTTACTTTGATAGTGCAAATTTCTTGTAATTATTAAATGTTCTCAGATGATTTCATGACCCCTAGAAAGCTCATGAAAGCATTGTGTGCTTAGAACAAAATAGCACCATTCAACAGTGGCCAGAATTGTGAATAAGAAATAGTATATCTACTGATTGAACTATTAAATAGTAGACTGCACTCATGTAGAGTTCATGGTACTACCTTAGGAAAATGTGTACTGAATGGAAGAAAGAGATAAATTATCCAGAAAAGAAAATATGTTTGCCAACTTATGAAAAGTAACATGTTTCTCAAAGTAATTTCTAAGTAATTTTAATGTGAGGTTTCCATCTGATTTTTAGCTGCTTTAAACATGAAACATAACAATTTGCACACATGCACATTCACCTTCATACATTTATATTTTGTTTATGCATTTATCTGAAGGCTTGTATCTGTCTCAGGCCCATCAACGAGACCCTTTGGCCGTTTGAATTTTCTAGTCATCAGGCATAAGTAGCGTATTCATGCCCACTTATTTTACTTTTTTTGTACAAAGACAAAAAAATGTTTTGGCCTAGATCAATGTCCTCTTTCCTAAGCTGATACTTACAGCTGTACCTCATCCATCAGATGAGTGAATATTGTTACCACAGATCTTGACAACGATAACCTAAAAAACCTCTAAAATGAAAATACTGATCCAAAATAAAATGACATTTCCCTCAAATCTATGTTACTGACTTGCGCATTCATTTTTAAAGTTTGTTTCCAGCAAAACCATTTACCAAAGTGTGACTGGAATCATAATAGTTCAAACTCAACTACGTTCACTGAAAGTCAAAAGTCGAAAACATTTTAACTTAAAATGCTCAGCTTTCAACTTCAATTTATGTGTATAAACACGGTCTATATGTATGTAAGTTGTCCCCACGAGAAAAGCACATTGTAGTTAGTTGAAAAACATTTTAAAGAGATTGGAGCAGTAAATAGCGCAACTTATGTCTAGGCAAGAATACACACAAAGAAAAGTATAATTGCTTGAGTTCTATATAAAGCAAAAAAATTCGGTGGAAAAGTTTCTGAAATCACTTTTTTGAACAAATTAACTAGTGGACCCACTACCTACTTTCCTCATATTGTGAAAAGTTGCCTAGCCCACACCAAGTCTCACTTTGTAAGAACATTTTTAAGATTTATGAATATTTTTGAGCTGTTGTGATTGCCATTTGATTTAAGATTTGGGTAATGAATATTCTAGTAATATGCAGGGTGCAGGCACTTAAAAGCACAGAACATATTATTTTCAAATCATTTTCCGTTAAATACAGAAAGATATGAAGGCAGGATTGAAATAGTGCTCCATTACATACAGTTCCCTGAGGCGTCTCTCCTCCCTGCACTCCCCATACCTCCCTCTGCTTATGGGCATGTGTCAGAGCCCATCCCCTAGGCATATTCTGCTTTACTGCAGCTTGCTGCTACTGCATCTTTGATCTCTGTGCCCCACTGTGTTTATGCTCCATAAATTTTCATGAGAAATCAGTGATTTTTTTTTTTTCCTAAAGGACTCTAGGGAGACTGAGCATTTAAATGCAGTTATTATCTAATCTAGCAATATTTACAATTAGAGAAGTTTAAAACGTATACAAAGGCTCTCCATAGTCTCCCTTCATAACGTAGTTTTGTTTTGAAACAGGGTCTTGCTCTGTCACCTAGGCTGGAGTGTGGTGGCATGATCTCAGCTCACTGCAACCTCCACCTCCCAGGCTCAAGTGATTCTCCTCTTCAGCCTCACAACGCAGCTGAGATTACAGGCACCCCCCACCATGCCTGGCTAATGTTTTTTATTTTTAGTAGAGTCGGGGTTTCATCATGTTGCCAGGCTGGTCTCCAATTCCTGACATCAAGTGATCTGCCCACCTCAGCCTCCCAAAGTGCTGGGATTACAGGCGTGAGCCACCACGCCTGGCCTATAGTTTTGAAGGGTACAGAGAAGACACTTTAATAGAATATTTACATATTAAGAAACAAATGATTGAGCAAATAACATTAATGAAATCCCTTCAGCATGAATCTACTCCATTCTTGTGGCAGTAGAGTCCTAGAACCACGTCTAAGATCTTGTTTTAACTAATGGGAAGCATCAAACGCCTTTCTCACAGTAGAAAGATCTCTGAAGATTTGGCCAAATAAAGCCATGAAAGAGATTCAAAATTTAATCAGCTATCAGCATTATGTTTGCTATGGTTCTAAAGAGATAAGAAAAATATGAAATAAATGAATGCAGGAACCCCAAAAATGTGAAGGTTCCTATAACTAGCAAAGGGGATTATTTAAATATTAAGAGCCAAAGAAATGCAGTCTAATCAAATAGGATAGCATCTTGGGTGGAAGTTTCAGATTTCCACGAGTAGACCTGGAAAAGAGACTTCTGAAGCTAATAGGGTTTTGCCTCTAGATAATACCAGATTATAAATGGGGTTAAGGATGTCCCACCAACATCATGAAAAAAGAGTCTAGTAAATATTCTCTCAAATGTCTCTGGTCATTCGCTATTCTATCATAACCAACTGAAAAAGCAACCACCCAAATTGTTTGGGATGACAAAGTTGTTCATTTAATAAATAAGATTCCTTTAACCCAGAGAAGATGTAAACTTAAGTATAAAAAGATCTAAGAAGATCAAAATTCTGGTGTTAATTATATTTGTATTAAGACATCTGAGCATTGCTTTCTATGGTTTGTATAGTGTTCAAGGTAATTTGTCCTACTGTCAATAGAATAACAGATAACCTTATGATTTTAATTGAATATGTGTTGCTAAATAATTGATTTCAACTTGTGATTTAAAGTTTAAATGTGTAAGTGAAACACTAATGAAAATTATTAGAACATTTAGTGACACAACCATTTTAATAAGTTTAATTTATTCAATCGTTATGTAATACTTGAGTACTTGAAAGTTGGTCAGTCAGAAAATTAAACTACTTAGAAAGTATTTTTAATATAATAAAGTTATAAATTTATTTTAAAATACTCATTTTTAAGTTTTAAACAGCACTAATCTTTAAAGACTTCTTCAAAGTATTGTTACATTTTTCTAGATTTATAAATATATGAGATTTGTAGGGCTAACAAATAATTAAATTCTAAAAATTATAACAAAAAATAATACTAAGTTTTTAGACAGAAAATTCTGAATAATCATTTTGTATGCAGATACACACAAGTTTTTTAAAAAATCCTCATAAGCATCAATATAGTCACATTCAAGACAATGACTTTTAGGTTAAAGAGAATTTGGATTTTTTTTTTTCCTTATCACTACCTCTTATTCCAGGGCTACATAACAAAAAGTCAATAAAAATTGTTAGCAATCAGCAATTTGATTATAAACTAAATAGTGTCATAATTTCAACAAGAGAGATTACCTGACTACATTCATTATTTTTCTCTTGAATTCTGTGGAATTTAATTGTATGGCCCTTCTAACACCTGATGCTAGTAATTATGTGACTTTCCTCACCTTACTACATTCTAACTCTGTGTTTCTCAGAATTTAGTAAACATAAATTTTGGCTATGGTAAGTATATGCATAGGTGAAGCCCTAATATCCACTGTGCTTGGGGTAATAGTTTATCAGTTAATGGCAAAAACAAACAAAACAAAAAATTCTAAATACAAATGATACAAATAACCATTAAAATAATTAAAATTAATTTTTACTTTAACAAAAATGCACACATTTATTTAATTTTTTTATACATGGGTCTTTTTTTGTTCATTATAAATCAGTAGATAAGTATTCTCCAGAAATTCATTATTTAAAATTTTGGGTTTTATTTCTTTAAAGTGGTCTGAGAATAAAAGATACTAGCAAAGCAATCAGAATACAGAAACTGACAGCTGGTATTTTTTATCTCAGTCTTCCACCTTCTTGCTTATACTAGAGAGCCCTTTTTAGTAACTTACCATTATCAATGTTTTCTATAGCATTCAACATGGTTTCATAGAAACAAAAATAATTGTATGAAGATACACAACTGGATATGTACATATGTCCTGACGTATAATGAAAATGTATATTATAGAATCCTAGAAAAGTATAAACTTCTTATTTCTGTCTGTCCCCATATCAATAGCATAAATAGGTAACTTTATAATTTAATTTGTTCATACTGACTTCTACTCATTTTGACATGTCTAGCAAATCTGCAAGAACTTAACGATGGAGGGAAGGGAAGGGAAGGCAAGGGAAGGGAAGGGGAAGGGGAAAGGGAAGGGGAAGGAAAGGAAGGAAGAAAGGAAAGGGGAAGGAAGGAAGGAAGGGAGGGAGGGAGGGATGGAGGGAGTCTCACATGAGTTTAAGTTTCACTGTTTTTAACCTGCGTTATAATAGGCAATATCAAATATCATATAGACAGGAGTGCTGAACTACACCTAGTTCATGTAGGCCTAAAAGAGTACATTTGTAAATTTGGAAACCAGTTGTTAAATACAGCCATTGCCAAAAATTTAATTACATAAACATACAATTAAATAAATTACAAGATAAGGAAATGAAGTAATACTCAAAACCTAGTATTTCCCAATTATTTTAATGTATTTCACTATTATCTGTGCTTTTGTAGCTGCTTATATTTATTGCATCTTTACTATAAAAATACTTTATAATGATACCTCTTCCTAACTCTATATCCAGTGACATCAAGTTGGTACTTTGAAACTGGCCATGGTGGGGGGGCGGTATTTAAACCATGGAAATCAGCAAATGCAACACAATAAGTTGCTGTTTTTCAGGGAGGAGGATAGCTGTTCAACATTCACAGGTACACAGTTTTATATAGAGCATAATATGCTACTAAAAGATATGTTTTAAATATATTTTGTCATGTTCTTAAGTATCGAAAGTCATATTTGAAGAGTCAATTTTCAAAATGTTTCAAAAAGGTAATTTCTAAATGTGTTCCTGCCCTGTCCTCAAGAAGGAAGAAGAGTACTTTGGCAGACACAATGGAAGACACAACTCAGATTATACAAAGAAATTTAATCTGAAAACCAATGGTCCAGTCACGATGATATTTAAATAAAGTTAAATATGCAATGAATTGTACCACTTAAATGCTGTGGCTAACAGCTGAAAACTCAGCAAAATTTCTAATGCAATGCACAGATTTTGCAAACTATAGGTATACAATTTTGCACATCAAAAACATTTACAAATGGTGTAATACTCTTATTTTAATAATGGAAGTTATAAAAGCAAAACATTGTGTGCTGGAAAACTCAAGAAATATACATTCAAAGTTTATTTTGCATTAGATAAGAACTCATGGAAAATAAAGCCTAACCTTCTCAGGCATATGCTATCATTGGGAAATCATCCACTTACATTGGTTGTGGCCTAAAGTCCAGGGTCTTTGACATGTAACCAAAAGTTTATGTCCTTTAAATGCTGTAATCTAATTAAGTAGATGCTCCATTTAAGCATCAGTAGCAGAGTGCCTGTTAAAGTCCAGAGGGACAGTAAAAGATGAACTTAGAGAAAAAAGGAGAGTGGAAGAATAATCATCTGAGATTGGAATACTTGTCTCTTACATAGTCCCTCTCCCCATCCCCAGGTCCTTCTAGCCTTTGTCTATAATGGAGGATAGTATTTCCTCAAATCTGAGACAATTATCAAATTATCAATTTTAGATGCACCATTCGTTCATGTGGAGCTAATTTTAAGAAATCAGTCAATTAAACTGACACAATGCTTTCTAATAACTTAGAATCTTTGACACTTGTTGAAAAATTTAGACATACATGAATATAACACTTTTCAAATATCACTCTCATGCACTTGTAAAATGAAAATAGAAATAGAAATAAACTGGCAAAGAAATACACAAACTTCTTTGCAGAATCTTACTCTTTTGGATAATTTTCAACAAAAAGTCATTGATAACTCTGTTTTCCCATAAAGTGTCATCCTTGGTGCCAAACAGAGTATTGATTATGCTCTTAAAATATGCCCAAATATTGTCTTTGAGGTGTTCTTTCAAGCTTCCAACATCCTTTCAGTTTTGGTTTAGTGTTTTCTTGATCTTAATTGATTCTGACAATGGAAAAGTTTGGGTAACAGTCAAAAGACATAAACTTTCCTACTAATGCTCTCAAATAGTTTATGATTGAGATATCAAAGTTTTTATTTGCCATATGGTACAGAAGCAACAGAAAAGGTGAAGCATGGGCGGGAAATAACATGCCATCATCTCCACCTGATCAGAGTCCATTTTAAGATTCCATCAATCTTAAGACATGTCCCAACTTCAGAAAAATTGAAATGTGGAAAATGTGCAGCCTAGAATCAATAAAATTAAGTGTTCAAGCTGCTCCAAGTTAACTTTGCCAAGCTGAGTTAGGAATTTTGACACAATTCTTAAGTCATTAGACTGCTGATTAATTTAATCTGTCTGTCTATGTGACTTTCCCTTTAGTAAGAACCCATCCTTCCTGCCCTCATAATCCATTACACTGAAGTCACCTACACCGCCCTCTATGCCTAGGTCTAGAGTTTGTAATATCAGCAAATTTTGCTCTCCGAATTTCTCCTCCCTTCATGAAGGATACTTTATAAACCATTTCTCTCAGCAAAAGATCCAATATTTCTTTTGACCAAGCAGTAAAACACATAATAAAATACTATCCAATTTAAAGGTCTATATCCCTTCTCTAGGTCCAGAGTATAGATGAGTTTCAGAACTCTTAATTGTTTAAAAAAAGTCATAAAGATACTACAGTACATGTACTATATCCTATGTAACCCCAATGGGGTCTAGAATGGCACTCTGAAATCAAATGCTAATATTTCTATAGCAAAATGTATAAATAGTAACATTAAAAGGGATAAAGATTCTTGTAAAAGAAAAATCTGGGGCACAATAAAATTTTAAAGAGTTTATTTGAGTAAGAAATAATTCATGAATTGGGGAACACCAGACTAAATGAAGTTTAGTGTTCCAATGACACAGCTTCAGAGGCAAATATTTATAGGGTGAATAAGAAAACTAAACAAGTTATTTGACTAGTGGCAATTACAAAATTGCTTTTTACGGTTTACCTTGTTGGAAAGTCCCTAGTCACATAATCATATGTTAGTTGGCTGCTCATGATTAGCTAAGGTTAAGTTTTATCTCTGTGTAATATAAGCATTTACACAAAAAGATCTGAGTTAACCTCTGCTTATGTTTGCAACTTAAGCAAGGCTAAGGCTCTCTTTAAAGCCTTGTTGGTTTTGTTTGGTAAGGCATTCTTCAGGCAGAGTCTCCATTTAATCTTGCTTTGACATTACCAATGACATCCCTTAAATTCAAGCTGGATTTTGCCACCAAATTAGACCAGATCAGCTGAATTTTGCTGCCAAGTAGGTTACACAAATCTATTAGTTTTCCAAGCTAATGGAATTCGGAATTGCAGATATGGTGTTGTGGACATATATTAGGCATAAAGAATCTAGGTTTTGCATAGAGTTTTAGACATGAGCAAAAAGTGAATTATATTTTAGAAAGATGGAGAAAGCAGTAGTTTTTCTCAGTTCCCCAGTGACTGCATCACATTTGGAGAAATGGACAATATCCACACCTAAGGTTCACCTAGTTGTTCTAAAAAGTTTCCTCACGGCATTATCTTCCTCCTTAAATATGCTTATCTCAGCAATGGCATCATGTACCATCGATTGCTCAAACCAACCACTGCATAGTTATCCTTGGTTCCTTTCTGATCCCTCCTCATATAACCTATCATGAAGTCTATCAATTCTGCTTCCAGAGTATTCTCTTCAATGTCATAGGACCTATAACATCCTCTCCATTTCTGTAGCTACTACCTCAGTCCAAGCCCATAATGTCTTCCCTGAATTAAAATAACTTCCTAATCAGTCTTCTGTTTACATCCTTATCTCCCTGCTGCCATTCTGCATGTAGCAACCAGGGTCATTGTTCAGTCAAAAATCAGATGATCTCATTCCCCTGTTTAAAAATTTCAAAACTCTTAAAATGACTAAAAAGGCTTTTAATGACCCACCCTTTTCCTCCCACTCTCCCTTCACTTACTGCGCTTTAGTTGCTCTCATCAGCTTTCTTTCTTTTTGGCAAATAAGTAAGCTCCTTCTTCCTTTAGAGTCTTTTGCATTTCCTGCTTCCTCAAGGACACAGCTGGAAACATTCATTTCCAACCTTTGCCTTGCTGGTTTCTTCTGGGTCTTTAGTTGTCAGTGAAGACATAAATCCCTCAGCCATGACTTCTTTGGTTTCCAAACTAAAGTACATTTAATTCCCAAGCCCTCAAGGCAAGATCCTGGTTGATTTTCTTTAAAGTATTTGTTATTATTTGACGTTATATTGATGAATTGTTTGCTGAGTTATTTATTGATCTGTCTCTGCCTTCTAAAATGTAAGCTCCATACAGGCAAGGACTGTTCACGAGTGCGTCTCTGTTGCCCAGAACATTGTCTGGCACACAGCAGAGGCTCACTGAATGTATTTCAAGCATAGAGTTAAAGTCAAGTAACTGATAAAAATAAAATAACTCATTTTATTATTGCAGTCATTCACATTACTTGTGTTCCTGGTCCACCTAAGTTGTGCTCAAATTAGAGTGGTCTGTGGATATTTCAGAGAATAATGATGTGTCTGGAATACGAGACACATTTTTTATGTCTGGTATTTTGTTGTTGTTGTTAGTTTGACATTTTGCCTGCCTAAATCAGTACTGTGGGTCTAAAACTTGGATTACATTTATTGAGGGTTTGTATAAGAACGCTATGTATGTGTGCGTGTGTGTGTGTGTGTATCTATCTATAGATAGATAGATAGATAGATAGATAGATAGATAGATAGATAGATAATTTTAAAAAATATTTTATCCTTTTAATCCTCTGAAGAGAATAAGTGACCTGCCCATAGCTAAAGCGCAATCGCACTTAGTTTAAATTCCACATTCTTCAGAGTACAAACGTAAGTAAATGAATGTAATTATTCATTTTTAAACAAATTTAACCTTCTGTATGTAGATGATTTAAATGCAATTTTGGAAATAATGCTATTCTATAGCAAATGAAAATAAGTAGTTATTTTAGCTCTATGGATTTTGAAGAACATGGAGAAAGAAGAGTTTACTGTGTCTTTATATCAGAAAGAGTATCTTCTTTGTGGAAAAGCTCTAGAAGCTGGAGTCTCCAGATTTATTTCCTGCTACTCTCAGAGAAGATTTAAATAAAGTAAGAAAATCCCCTCATGAAAATAGCCTGGTTTGCAAGGCTATCATTTGGAAAAGAACACCAAAAATCTGCCTTCCCCTACATTCTTGACCTCAAGGAAGATGTATTTTCAGTATAAAATTTAATGTTCTGGTTTAAAATGTGTAGGAATATTAACCTTCTTTTGGTGAAGAAAGTCCATATTATCTAGCAGGAGGAAACAATCATATGTAAGCGAACGGAAACTATAAGAAGAAGATGTTTTGCAAACAAATTGCTAATATGTAAGTCATTTGACTAGACCAACAGGGTGACCTTTCAAGCTGTCTCATGGGCTATTTATGCACTTATTTAAAGACCACCCTGCTATATTGGGTGAAATAACATTTTCTTTGTCTTATTTTCTCATTTATTTGTTATGTTGCAATAAAGTGTATATTTCCTCAAAAACAACACTCACACACCAAGAAATAGAATTTTAAACCGAAAAGTTGTCTTGAGGTTTATTTTCAACTCTTCTTATCAACACTTCTCAATGCTAACTAGATTTAGTGAAACTTCTTTTATAAGCGTGTGAAGACCTTTTCAGCAATGACTATCCCAGCTAATATTAACAACAAAGTCTGGGGTGTGATTGTAAATGACTTTTCATATGCCAAAAGTACTTTGTTGTTTGAAGTGTCAAACCCTTTTCTTAACTGGCAAATAAAAAATTCTATATATTCATTGTGTATTATGTACATGTTGTTTTGAAATATGTATACATTACGGAATGGCTACATAGAGCTAATTAACATATGTATTATCTCACATACTTATTTTTTTGTGGTCAGAACACTTAAAATCTACTCTCATGGATTTTCAATAATACAATACGTTGTTATTAACTGTAGTCACCATGTGACAGTGCGTCTCTTTAACTTATTCCTTCTAAATGAAATTTTGGGTCCTTTGACCCATATCTCGTCTACCCCTGCCTCCAGCCCCTGGTAACTACGGTTCTACTCTCTACTTTCAAATCCTTCTCTTATTGCTGGCTTTACACAATGACTAATCATTCCAAGAAGCGACCTCAAAGAAGCCATTTCAAAAAACATCATTACCTAAACTAATTTTAAAATAAAGTTGCTGTACGTTATTAAAAAAGAAACAATACATGCTAAGTATAGAAAATTTAGGACTGGAGAATTGTTATTCAAAATATTTCTCTCTTCATATTTATTTAAGAAATTGTATAATGTCAAAGAATAAATATTAATTTTTTGAAACACACCAAAGACAGACATCTAAACCATCCAGATATAATATAATCATGGTCACGTAAAAATTATTGTAACCATGATTGTAACCATAGAGAAGGAAAAACCCACACTTGTAAGTTCTTTAATGGTTGTACTGACTTTATTTATACAATGATGGCATCATCCGTCTTTCACTATATATTATTTCAGTGACTTTCAGTAACTTGATTTTAAAGGATCTTTGTTGCCCTATTTCTCAGTCTTCTTCAAGGCCAGTACACATTGGAGGGAAAGTTATTTTTGCAAGAGGTGCAGTTTGTGACTGATATATGGAGACAAATCAGCCTGAATGGGACTTATTTTGAGTCCAAGCCTATTGACTGAAAGAGAGAGGGCTGGAATTTAACCAGCATCTGCCATAAACTAGGCTATGTCTTTTATCAGCATATCAAGAAATAAGCTTGGATGCTCAACTCCTTAAGTTCCTCTACAGAGAGGGACCACTGACGTTCCTCACTGCATTTAATCTCATTAATAATAATCTCCTGTTTGTTAAGTTCTGTTATAGACCTCATGTTAAACATAACGATACTGAGGCTCAAACATTCAGTCCGTGGCGGGCAAGGGTTTAAATCAAAAGACTCTGGTTGCAGGCTCATTCTATTTGTCATACTTCCTGGAGAGGGAGGTTGACTCACACCTATAATCATAGAACTTCAGGAGGCCAAGGTAGGGCCAGTCACTTGAAACCAGGAGTTCCAGACCACCCTGGGGAACATGATGAAACCCCATCTCTACAAAAAAAAAACACACACACAAAAAGTAGCTGGGTGTGGTGGCATGCCTGTGGTCCCAGCTATAAGGGAAGCTGGGAGAACACCTTGAACCTTGGAGACTGAGGCTGTAGTGAGCCAGGATTGCAGCACTGCACTCCAGCCTGGGCAACAGAGTGAGACTCTGTCTCAAAATAAATAAAATAAAAATAAAATAAAATAAATACTTCCTTTCCAAGCACTAGAGAACTGAGAGATTGTTCGAGAGAGTTAAAAAGGGACAAAGCAGTGATTTTCAACATTTTATGAATAAATAATGAAATCTGTGTGTGTGTGCATGTGTACAGAAAGAGCACATGAAGACAGACAGAGACGTACGGATGGTTTTGGTAGAAAACACCAAGCTTTAAGAACAAATGTAAAAAATGTAAATATAAAGATTAAGGAACAGAGGATTAATACCATGACTGCCTATTCAGAAAAGAAGATTTTTGTCCTGAAAATTTCATTACTGGAAATCATTTCTCCAAAAGCATTTAGATCATCCTTTATTCATATTAAGAGGAATTAATTGCTTTCCATTTCAATTTATTTTTTCTTCAAGTTAGTCAGTTTTTTCCCTAGTATTATAGATTCATGCTTCATAGACAAGATTAACTTTTTTTTAAAAGTTTAACAACAAGAAGGGTATGAAAGGATTAAGAGCTTGAACTTTTTCCTTTAGATTTCTTGGATTCAAATCAACTACACCTCAGATTTCATATTTTTCTCCTGTAAAATGGAAGTTGTAATGATTAAATGAGAAGATACAAATAAAGCACTTAAGATACCTGATAAACATGAAATTATAGCTCTTACATCAAAATAACACGCAGAAGTAAGCATTTAAATGTCTTAGATAACAAACATGCTTCAATTATCAACAATTCATACTAGACCTGCATTGGATTGTTGAATCAATTATCCAGTGAATAAAGTATTGATTGCCAGTCTCTCTAAATGTCCAAATAATAAGGTATTGTTAAAAAATTAATCAAATTCTATGGGCACAAATGCTCTTTGCCTCTCTATCCTAAAACCACACACCAAACCACTCATGAATCACTTGAATCAGTCATTTGGAAGTGTCAAACCAGCATAACACAATCTAACAGTGTTACTAATGTTACATCGTAAAAGATTTATCCACAAACAGGCAACATAGAATCATGACAAGCATTTTACTTTTTGTATATAAAGTATGCGTATTTTGAGAATTTGAAAAGAATTATAGGTGGAACATTTTGCTTCTCAGATGACTGGTTTAGCGACGGCTAGGCTAAGGACAATAGGGTTGAACAATTTATGGCCAGGATCTCAAGAATAAAACTGTATTGTCCCAAGTGGTAGCCCCAAAGCAGTTAGCAATTAGCGATTCTGAGCCTAGGGTTCTTTCTCTGCTTTCTAACCTCTTGCTGTTATTTGCCTGAGAGTGCTCAAGTCTGCTGATGACTGGGCACATCAAGTTTGAATGAATATGTGGCAGACTCCACTCCTGAAACCTGTGGCATCTGGGTGGAATCCAGATTGCCAACATGGCTCAGCTGATTGTGCACGAGCAGCTAGAACTTCCTTATGTAATCTGATGGACTTCACACTACAATGTAACTATGTACACATGTACCTGTGTTCCTAGCTCTGTGTGATTACCTCAGTCCTGAGAAGAGCTGAGTTTGTTCTCAGTTGTCAGTAATAAGGGAGTTACTTTAAGTGCTTAAAAGGATTTTTGAGACCATATGTATGGTAACATAATGTTATATTGATGAAGTAGAGACTTTGACTCATGTATGGATACCTAGGATGGGGCATAGACAAGGACTCAATAACTATCTGTTGCTTGATGACTGAGTGAAGAAATGTGTAAGGCAAAGCCTGGAAGTGAGTGAGTTAGGCAGGAAAAAGAAAAAATCTGGGTGTAGGTGGAAAGAAAGAAAGAAAGAGGTACCTATTAGGTTAGTAGATCAATATGTTGTCAAAAGTTACAGAAAATTAAATGCTCAACAAATTCCACACACATTTACGGCCACCTTCATGCGTTAGTTCACTGTTTCCCACACATCAGTCATTTGTTTACTCCCTTCACAGTTTGTCATATTGAGGCAATGCCTACATGTTATTTTCCTTTAAATGAAGCTTTAATCAACTGACCTTTTTTAAATGAGGCCCATTCTACAGAGTATCACCTGCTAGATGATGGGTTTGGTGCTCTCAATGCTTCTTACACTGTCTTTCTTTTATTTTTTTTAATTAATTAATTAATTTTTTTGAGGCAGCATTTCATTCTTGTTGCCTACGCTAGAGTGCAATGGTGTGATCTCGGTTCACTGCAACCTCTACCTCCTGGGTTCAAACAATTCTCCTGCCTCAGCCTCCCAAGTAGCTGGGATTACAGGTGCCTGCCACCACACCTGGCTAATTTTTTGTATTTTTAGTAGAGACGGGTTTTCACCATATTGGCCAGGCTGCTCTTGAACTCCTGACCTCAGGTGATTTTCCTGCCTTGGCCTCTGAAAGTGCTGGGATTACAAGCGTGAGTCCCCCGACCACTTCTCATACTTTGATGTGAGCTCAAATCACCTGGGATAAAGTTAAAATGATTCAGATGCCATCAGTCTGGGTTGGGGCCATTTCTGCATCTCTCACAAGTTCTCAGATGAGTCTGAGAACCATATTATGAATATCAAGATGCTACATACATATTCTGATAAACACTTAAATACTTAACTAGCAACATTTTAAAATTTATCTTCGTATCAAGTAAAATTGTTTCATATATCCCGTCAGTGGTAAATTGAATTATATAAATACAAACACTTTACTGAAGTAAAAAAATAAATAAATTTCCTTTGCTTTCTGGGAATTCACTGCCAAGAAGAAAGATAATTATGTAAGAAACCAAAGTAACATGTGTTGTGGGCTATTCTAGAGCTCTGTACAAAATGCTCTGAGAAAATCCTAGAAATTTGGGGAAGACCATAGAAAAAGTGTGTCTCTGAGCACAAAAATAATGGTGGGATGTCTTTTGGTAGGAAGGAACTAGTTGGAGGGGTAAGAGGGTCAGGGGAGCCCAGAACCTGGGCTGTCTTCTGCCTGCCCCTACAGTTGTGAAGACTGTGCCCCATGCAATGGAACCCAGCCGGGGGCTGCATATGTGTGCCACTTGTCCATTTCTGCAGACCTTCGCAGGACTGCATTGGCCTGTGTATTAGTCTGTTTTCACACTGCTGATAAAGACATACCCAAGACTGGGAAGAAAAAGAGGTTTAATGGACTCATAGTTCCACATGGCTGGGGAGGCCTCACAATCATGGTGGAAGGCAAGGAGGAGCAAGTCACATCTCACGTGGATGGCAGCAGGCAAAGAGAGAGATGGGCAGGGAAATTCCGCCTTATATCTCATGAGACTTGTTCACTATCATGAGAATAGCACCGAAAGACCTGCCCCCATGATTCAGTTACCTCCCACTGGGTCCCTCCCACAATATCTGGGAATTCAAGATGAGATTTGGGTGGGGACATAGCCAAACCATATCAGCCTGGAAGGGGGCATCATTTTGGTATCACCCATTCACAGATGGAGAAAGTGTAGCTTTTTCAGCATTTATCTTCCTGGAAGAGGCTCCCTCTTTTTATTTATCTTCCTGGAGGGGCATTTTGATTCTAATTTGCACAGACATCATAGAGCTGCTTCCCTGAACTATTTCCTTAGTACCAAAAGACATCCCATCCTTATTTAGCACCACAAACCATGAATTATTTGCATAATTTCTTGTCAAATGGGGTTCAATTATCTTCTCCTTTCCCAACTTTCTATCCCATTAGTAGAAGGTAAGAGGATGGATTTAGGAAAGGAGAGGAGAGGATGAGAAAGCCCTAATTCCAGCTCTCAGAGATTCCTGGCCTTTCTTCAGTATTCTATTTACCTTCTGTCACAGGCAGGATAATGGTCCCCAGAGATGTTCACGTTCTAATCCCCTGAACCTGTAAATATGTTGTGTTACATGACAAAGGAGAATTAAGGTTGAAAATGGAATTAATGTTGTTAACCAACCTTAAAATAGGGAGAGTATCTTGGAATATCCAAGTGGACCAGCTGTAATCACAAGGTCCCTTAAAAGTGGAAGAGGTCTCAAACTGCCAACCTCAAGCAATTTTCCCAGCTTAGCCTTCCAAAGTGCTGGGATTGCAGATGTAAGGCACTGCACCTGGACTAAGATAAATTACTATAAAGTATAATCTGTAAAAAAAAAAAAAAAGGTCTGTATATATATATATATACACATACATACATACACATGTATGTATGTATATATAGAGAGAGAATTTTCCAATTTTCTTTCTCAGAGAGAAAACTAGCAATTATTATTTCAAATGTATTTTATTAGCCTATATTTATGTGTTAATTTGAAAAAATAACAACTTGAGTTCAAGCTGGCATCAGTTTTTTTAAAATTCCTACTAATAAGGCAATAATTTAACCAGATATCATAATCACTTATAAAAACAAAATATTTTGCCATTACAGGCCTGCCACACACCCTCAGTGATATGCCCAACAACTTCTTGAATATTTTCTTCAACACCTAAAATTAATTACTACACAATTATAATTTGTTTCCATATTATACCTTGCTTCATACAAGTTCAAAAAATTATCAAAAAATTATACATATGATTAATAGCACTAATAACATTTAAAAAATAACCATAACAATATTTCAGTAAGTTCAATACCTTTTGAGACATTATTGTGTCAATAACATATACTAATGGTGATAATACCTAACATGTGTCTAGAAAGCCGCCCTGTTAATTTATTTGGCTTACAGTTAATAAAATGAACATTATTTATTTGGGGAAACAAAGTGGGAGAGGGAAGCAGGAGAGGTCAAATGGTGTGATATGAGAAGGACTCCACATTCCTGGCTGGGGGAAGGGGCCATAAGCCAAAGACTGCAAGCAGCCTCTAGAGGCTAGGAAAGAGTAGGAAGTAGATTTTCTCCTAGAACAGTGGTCCCCAGCCTTTCTGGCACCAGGGACCAGTTTTGTGCAAAACAATTTTTCCACGGACTGTGGAGGGTGGATAGTCTCAGGATAGTTCAAGCACACTACATTTACTGTGCACTTTATTTCCATTATTATTATGTTATAATACATAAAGAAATGATTATACAACTCACCACAAAGTATAATCAGTGGGAGCCCTGAGTTTGTGTTCCTGCAACTAGACAGTCCCATGGGACCATCACAGATGGGAGACAGTGATGGGAGACAGTGACATTGGATTCTCATCAGATATTAGATTCTCATAAGGAGTGTGCAACCTAGATCCTCACATATGCAATTCACAATAGGATTTGGGCTCTTATGAGAATCTAATGCTATTGCTGATGTGACAGGAGGCGGAGCTCAGGCAGTAATGCCAGGGGAGCAGCCTACAGTACAGGTGAAGCTTCTCACCTGCCCGCCGCTCACCTGCTGCTGTGCAGTACCAGTCTGTGGCCCTGGGGGTTGAGGACCCCGTCCTAGAACCTCCAGAAGTAATGTAGCCCCGACCACACCTTGATTTTAGCCCAGTCAGACACACATCAAAATTCTGGCCTATAGAACTATAAGATTATAAGTTTGTGTTATTTAAGCCACTAAATGTGTGGTAATTCGGAACAGCAGCAATAGGAAACCAACATGACCTCCCGAGACCCAGAGGCCCCTCTGTTTTGCCTCTTTCTGTTTCCAGGATGCTGCTTTTTTCTGGCTACATCTCCTACTTTTCCTTCACAGTCTCTTTTTCTGGCTTCTCTTTCTCTCTAAAAATTGGTTCTTCTCCAGATTATGCAGTTACTTCCCTTTTCTCACTCTATAGGAATCACAAATTTGCTGAACACGGCCCAGATTCAGATTTCAGATATGTTTTCCTTGGCCTACACGGTGTTTTTTCACAAGCCAAAGTGAAACGCATTTAGGCGAAGCATGCGTCCTCTAGATTTCCATAACTCACACTACTCCATACTGTTTTTTACCTGGCCTTCTTCCCTCATTTACATTATTTGCTTTGTCCCTAAACATTTTGAGTTGAGGATTCTTCTTCTACAACATACATATGTAATGAGATGTCAAGATGTTACTTTGAAAAGGATTCACGGATCACATAAGTTTAGGAAATGCCAAGTTAGACAAAGGTGGGTTGTTATATGTCAAGAATTAGGAGCCTCAATTATGCTAATTATCACATATCTGCATAGATAGAGCACAGGCATGCACACAGTATGCAGCTGTATACAGCATTCAGCATATCCCAAACTTGTATCCCTATGGAACTTTAACTAGTGTGGCATCTTTAGGTTGGATGCTCCAACTGTACACATTGAGGTATGTTGTTCAATACTCTTTTTTCATCCGTGTCCATTACTGCAATCATCACCCACATCTTGATAAATTCCCAAAGCTATAAATAAAGCCAGCACTTACAAAGCATGAACTGCATGGTACATACTGTTGTAAGTACTTTCATACATATAAGATGACTTACAACACTGATATGATTGATAGTAGACACTGTTTTTATTCTTATTTTACAGGCGAAGAAACAACTGAGGCCTAGACAAGTAATGTGCACAATGCCACGCAGCTAGAAAGCTACAAAGCTGAAGTTTGAACCCAACTCATCTTCATCTTGGTCCAGACTCTATACACAAAAGTACCCATACATCCAGCACTCACCTTGCTCTTGAACAAAAGGTACGTGTCCAACTTAAGAAAGCGTTTACTACTAGGGATCACTGAAAAAATCATAAGTCATCTCAATCAGGTTGAATGCACTGCCCCAGAGATGTTCAAGAAGAGGTTCAAACACTTCTTAGGAGAGAGTTTTTTGAGAGGCACAAACATTGAAGACATCAAATCCAGTCGTAAAGCCCTTCCAAAGGGGAGATAGCAAAAGGATATAAAGGTCTATTCTGGGTGGGAAGATAACATGGGGCAAAGGTAATGACTATCTGGGAGGAGCAGAACAGTCTGGCTGTCATGAGAAATTCATGGAGAAGAGTAGTTCCCAGTAATGCTGCAAAGATCGGCTAGAATCAGATAGTGAGAGGCCTTAAATGTCAGCAAAATCGGGGTTTGGTCTGAATCCTCTTAATCCTTTAACTGATGGGAAGTCCTAAAGAGTTTCTCCTCGGGAAAGTGACAAAGTTTTGCCTTTTTCTTTTTTCTTTTTTTTTTTTTTTTTTTCTGGTTTGGAGTTTTTTGTTTTGTTTCAGATGCAAAGGGTATAAAGGAAATTAATCAGACGACAGTCTTGATCTTCTGAAGAATGACTCAGTCAAACCTCTTCGGCATCCTCTCTTCCTCCCACTGCCCACAAGGTGGCACCAGAACTCAAAATCAGGACTCCCTGGAAGGTTGTCTCACTGTTCCAAGCCTTTACTGTAGAATGACTCCCATAAAGATACTTGTGAGGTGAACATGTCAAAATATATTTTTATTACCAATTTCTAATCAGCCTCTTCATTCACTCTGGGGTATTTGTACAGGAGTTAACAATTTTCAGCTTAACCAACTGCAACGTTCTGAGGAACTTCTGGGGACTGTGCCAGTTTAGAGACTGTTGTAGACCAAAATCATAAACAACACATCCTACAGAAAATGCTAATGACCAGCTGGAAGTTGATACAGTGGAATTTGTTCCACCCTCGATGACTTCCAGAAGTGGGGAGCTGTTCTAGTTCCCAAGACGGAGAGGTTTTTCAGGTGGCTGGTTAAATTACCTCTTTGACACTTTAGTTAGGATGTGGAAGGAGATGAAAGGCTGAGCCAACTTATTACCTAATTCTTCAGGAAAGAAATGTGAGAGTACAGCACTGTGTCCCTCTTTCCTTCCGAGTGCCTTTTCATGCTATCAACTAGTTTACACTGCTGAGGGCTCGCTCCTTTACATATTTCTTAAGCAAAATTTTTTTCTTAATGTCATAGTTCTGCTTTTGTTTTGTCTTTTTTTTTTTTTTTTTTTTTTAATAATGAGAGGGAAGTAGGCTTTCAATTTGCTGGAAAGTTTCTGTTCTCACCAATCTCTATAAAAAGCAATCATACTTGGTCATTTGTAAATATGCCTAGTACACGTATCAGGATTCCTATTGTAAACATCTAAGACTAGTTCGTATGATTCAAAATTTCAAAAGGCAAATTGGTCTAGCACTCAAATCACAGGTAAGTGGGCACATGGCATTTTTCCCTAAATCCTTCAAACTGAAATTTGAGGAGGAAACACAAAGTTCGTGAGCGTGTGACAAAGCCAGTATTGTTTAAAGATAAAGGGGCTTTGTCTAAATACCGTGGTCTCAATTTCCCAGATTCTAGAGAAAAAGAAAAAAAAATGTATATACTCTTTTTAATTTTGTTTACTTGAAATTCTTATGTTTTAGTTTTTCCAAACCTGTCTCTTCTAAAATGGGCAGCAGAAAAGCGAGGCTAATATAGATGATAGACTGATGGACTTAGATAAATAATTAATGGCCTGGAGTAATTAGCTGGAAGATGTTTAATCATTAATTTATCTGAGTCATCAGAAGCATTTGAGCTTACTGATAAAATATTCTGCTAATCATGAATGTGTATATTTTGTCAAGATGGAAATTAATATGAGATGAGAATTAGCACTTTGAAAAATTAAAATACGGGACAAGTCTATTTGGTCTACTCTTTGTTTGTTAAAGATAAATGAAATTTTGCTTTCCTTTATTGTACCTAATGAGAAAAAAAGGTACATAAATTATATCCGTACATAAAACCAAGAAGTCAAACTTTTTGGTTAGAGAGGCAAAGTAGCTGGCAAGCTTTGTCTTTCTTTAGGGACTTATTTAGGGGGTGGGAGAGCAAAAACAAAAACACTTCGTTATTAAAGTATCTGGTGAACAATTAGGCTTCTTCAGAGGATTTAAAGGGAAAAGCGTTCTTTAACATAATGCAATTTATGGCTGTGTTCTTCAATGTGGTGTTTTCCAATACAATTTTATTACAGGCTCTAAATTATACTTTCACAGGAAAGGTCTGTCTTTAAACTTTTAGGTCAGAATTGTTCAGATCTTTTCACACTGAATCAATCAGGTTTAAAGCTGGCAAAATCCTTGGCAGCCTTGTAAATCTTTCAAAAGATGTTATCCAATTACCCTTCATGGGCCACAGGATTCTACAGCGTGACTATTTCCTTCTCTATGAGGAATTAAGTGCTCATGAGAGGTTAGAAACCAATGGAGTTGAAAAGTAAGGTTCTGCATTTTTCTTCCAGTTCACATGGTAGAGATATAGGCAGCTACTAAGATATCCTGAGATTTGCCAGATATTCTGACCTAAACAGTGGCCCTCCTGGCATCATTAAAGTTGTAATTGTTTTAAATCAGGAAAACAAACAAACAAAAAACGTTAACACCAGAATGGTTCTTGTTACAAAACCTTATTTTGGGAGCTGTATTAAGGATTTACCAGAGGAACGTGTTCCAAATGGAAAGCATAAGAGATCACTATTACTCTTAGTTACTTTGGCAAGAAAAACATTTTTAGGTACAGTCAGTAAATACACAAGGAATTGAAAAACAAAACAAAAAAGGATAAATGTACTTCTTTAGTCTGTGTTGATCTAAAAAATGTGCTTATTTTCCATTTAAAAAACACATATTAATCTCTGTTAGTTCTTCCTCTTCTAGGTTCCCGATATAGAATACTAATAAAAGGCTAAGGAGACATTCAATTTATATAAAAGCCTATTTCATGCCACTTGGTTTCAAGGGAGAAAATAATCATAGGCAGAATCATTTGAAAATAATTTCTCAAGGGAAAATGTGAACATGTAGCTAGATTCCTTCACAGAAGTTAGGAAAGCACAGCTTTCCTTTGTCATGTAAAAAGTGGAGGGGAGGTTATGGGATTCCAGCTGCACCTTTGACCTCAAGGCTTCTTGAGTCACTCACTTGTCATGACCTTTGACCTTTGGCAAATCATGACCCTGTCTGTTTCGCTTGATTTTTACTACCTACAACAAAAGGCGTTTTCCCCTCTGGAACACATAAGCAGAAGTCATATAAATGTTTGCAAATAGTTTCCCCGCCAACCGTCAGGCAAAGAGAGAATAAGTATAAAAGAAAAAATTACAAAGCACGGAGGAAAATGCTCTAACATTTAAAGTTTCCTCCAGTGGCGTAGATTGATTTCAATAACTACAGTGTAAACACCTGGATTCGTGTTCCCTCTTTTAAAAATCTTTACTTTGTTTGATTTAAAATATAATGTAGTAAGAGGTGGAAAGATTGGTGCTTTAATAAATTATACTTCTTGTACTTTGCACTCTAGTCACTAAAAATTGCAGCCATCATCTCACAGCTGTGTGTCATCAATACCTCCTTTTACTCACTTTCTAGATTCTTTCCATTTCCAAAGACATGCAATTCCTTTTATCAACATTGTGAGTGAAAGGTGAATATGTGCAAACATTGGGAATAAAAGGTAGTGTTGGAGCTAACTCAAATACAGGAGAGGAAACCAGGCTTGCAAAAGCGTAGGTAGAAGCTCTCCGGGTAGAATATTCAACCACTTGACACATACAATTCTAAGTCCCAAACCTCATTTAGTCTTTACGATAATAACAACCATTCAGAATCTATTTAATACACACTGCTGATTGGTAACACATGATTCGAGTTTTCACACGTTTTCCTTTCCAATACTCAAGTTTGTTTGCTTGTTTGCTTGTTTTAAGCAAGAAATAAGGGGGGGAAAAGCTTGAAGATATACATTAATAAAAGTGTCTAGAAGGTTCGACACAACAAAGAATGATGTATACTTTTTCACCAAGATGAGAATGAATGAAATCTCTTGGATCATAATACTTTAGGATTTGTCTACTTGTGGGATGTTTTGTGGTTATTTTTACTGCCCAGCCAGCATGGAGATTCTTATTTTTTTCTTTTTGCATCAAGACAGGAGCATTTTAATATTTGCTTTGGGAATAGTTTTATTTTTAGCTATTTCCACCCACTTTTTGCATTCATTCACAATCCACTGTTTTGTTTTTTCCTGGCAGTTTCTCTTTCTCTGAGGCGCAAAATACGTGTTTGATACTTCGAAAACAGTGAAAATTGGCACCACACTGAAGTCAGTTTAGGTGAGCCAATACACCTGGTTCAATCAAAATTTAAAAGGAAAATTAAGAGCTTGCCAAATAAATGCTCATTTAGTTAAAACCTTTGCAACAAAGACTTTCAATATTTGTAATTCATTTTAAAGAGAGTTGAAAACAAAATCTCTTCTAAAATTCTCACATAAACCTGTTTATAGCAGTGTATCTGCAGCCTATAGTTTTTATGGTGGCTACACAGAAAAAGATTAGACTAAAAGATGCCCAGAGGGTTAAAATGTTACCCTTCCTGAGTTAGAGGTAGGGTCATTTGAATGGGCTGATAACTGTTGAGAAAATACTTAACAGTGGCCAGCCTGTGACATCCTACGCTGCCTGAATGTACTTTTTCCTAATTTTCAGATCTATCACCGCAATACCAAATACTTCCTAGAGCAGTCAAAATTCTTTCCCCTCAGATCTTAGCTAAGGAAGGGTCCTATGGCTTCCAATTAAAACTCTCAGGATTTAGTTTTCATTACCTTTCCACTAGAATATTTATGACTTCCTGTAGAGCTAGGCTTCAATAGCTTTTAACCATATGGAAATTTGGGGGAATTTGTTGCATTGCCTTCTTACTTGAAAGGTCTGAAAGTTGAGTTGATAGGAAATAGATTCTTTAATTTCATGAAAATCTGTAACACATGTCATCTGAATGAGATAACTAAACGATGAATATTATCCATGTTTTAATTTTTTTCCCCTATGTTAAGCCATTTGAATGAATAATGTCCCTGACTTTCTCCATCCTCCTGAGGATGGGTGCAGTTTTTATAGTCATGATAAAAAAAAATTAATACTACTATGTGAGATAGTAAACAAATTTTACTTTAGGCTTCACATGGCTAACAGTGACTGTAATTTCTTTATGACTCCTTTGATGTCAACCTGTATCTACTATTAGCTTTCTCCAGAGCAAGATACTTTTGAAATGCAAAAGATTACCCTCACTGTCCTCCCTCCCCCAACCCACCCTAACCCTCCACCCGGAGTCCTGCATAAAATATTTCAGTGGCTATCCATTCAGATGGAGCAGGGTTTCTCAACTATGGGATAATTCTTTACTGGGGTGGGGAGAGGACTGTCTTTTTTTATTTTAGGAGGCTTAGCCTAATCTCTACCCTCTAGATGCCAGGAACATTATCCCCAAGTGATGACAACCAAAAACATCTTGAGATATTGCTAAATGTTTCCAGGAGGGGGAAATTGCCCTCAGTGATAAACCAGTGAGATGGAATGAAATCCTCAAGAATGATTTAAGGAGTTTTCCTACTTATTAAAGTCTGTAATAGTCAGGGTTCTCCGGAGAAACTGAACCAATAGGATGTGCATATAAATAGAGAAAGAGATTTATTATAAGGAGTTGGTTTCCATGATTATGAAGACTAGCAAGTCCAAATCTGCAGTGTAGACAGGTAAACTGGAGACCCAGGAGAACCAATGGTGCAAATGAAATCTGCTGGAGAATTCATGTCCCTCAATGATTCCTTTCCATTATCCCCATGCTTCAGCCAAACAGACCTTATTTCATTTCTTTGAATATATGCTCTTTCTCATCATGGGATCTTCGCACATGATACTCCCCAATCCTGGAATACCTTTTCCCACTACACTCTGCCATTAAACAACTAACTCCCTCTTTCAGTTCAACCTCAATTGCACCTCTTGCAATTATAAATTCTTCCCAACCTTCCTGAGTAGATGAAGTCTCCCCATTATTTGCTGTCATAGCACTCACACATCTTCCTCAAGACACTTATCACTTTAAAGTCTTTGAGGCTTTTAAATGTTTGCTTTGCTCTATATCCCCAATACCTAACATACAGTAGGTATTCATCAAATATTTGTTGACTGACCAAATAAATGAATTTGCATTTACTCAAAACATGGTATCCTTTTTCTGGCAATCACTGGCTTACTGAATGATGTTATAATGGTCTGAATCACAAGCTTCTATGCATGAATATCAGAAAGTCAATATAGCAATGCAGCATGCTTATTTGACAAACATTCATTGTCAGCTGTCTATGGGCTATTAGAAAAACTTCAGATGCCTTAGACTCCACTGCCACTGTTTCTTATTGCAACTCCTTGAAAACTATAAAATGCATCACTTTATTTATTGTAGCATAAAATTTGTAATGAGCATTCATAAATGTGCATTACATATCTTGGAATTTAATGATTTGGGGAAAAGTAGTGTGAAAGGAAAATACATCTTGGGGCCCCAAAATCACTAAGCTAAAGGGAAAAATCAAGCTGGGAACTGGTTAGGGCAAACCTGCCTCCCATTCTATTCAAAGTCACCCCTCTGCTCACTGAGATAAATGTGTATTTGACTGCCTCCTTTGGAGAGGCTAATCAGAAACTCAGAATACAAGCATCTGTCTCTTATTTACCTATGACCTGGAAGCCCCCTCCACACTTCAAGTTGTCCCACCTTTGCTTCCAGTTGTCACAGCCTTTCTGAACAGAGCCAATGCTCATTTTATACAAGTTGATTGATGTTTCATGTCTCCCTAAAATGTATAAAACTAAGCTGTGCTCTGACCACCTTGGGCATGTGTTGTCAGGACCTCCTGAGGCTGGTCATGGGCATACGTCCTTAACTTTGGCAAAATAAACTTCTTAAATTTACTGAGACCAATCTCAGATGTGGGGGGTTCACATTAAGTATGCCAGTTACCCATTTATTGTTCCTGTGCTCCAAATTCACCCTTCATTGCCCTGCTTTGGAACACTGGAGATGGAACCCTAAAAGACTTAATCTTTTGCTAGTCAGTACCACGTTAATCTTTGTCAGTGGGAGACATCAGAGGAGGGACAGTGCCAGAGGAAGAGACTTCTCTTGATTTGGTTGCTTCCTCTCTTCTTGTTTTAGAGTGTAGCAATTGGAGGTGTGCGTCCAAGAGGTGACGTGGCACATGCCCTCCAGCCAGTTTTGCTTGGACCCCAGTGGAAGGCTTTCTGAATGCCAGTTCCTACCCAGATTTACCAGCTCACCAGTCCCAGCCAACTGGCCATGGACCAGATTTGGCCTGAAGCAATCCAACTTCTCTGCCATCCAGAAGGTCCAGCCACAATGAATTTAGATTCCAATGAAGTCTGAATCTTAGTGCTGGAGAGGAACCCCCTTCTCCAAGTGTATTTCTTCATTTAGGATGTTCAGAGAATTCAAGGGAATTCCCTGAATTCTCTTTTATACTCTCTGAGTGGCTACTCACCTACTACCAGTTAGTAGTTCTACTAAATACTCCTTGATAAATTACTGGTGTTGATTCTGTTTCCTTTTTGGACTCTGTCTTGTACAGTAAATCAATGAGTAAGAAGTCTGAATACATAGACATTTACTCAGTCTTAATTCAAGAATATTCTGCGTTTCTAGGCTAAAAAAAAATGTTAGCAAGCAGAGCTTTTTAAAGACCTAATGTAATGATCACACTCCCAGGAATAGATCTTTACTGTTGGATGGAGCCCAAGAGGCCACCAGCCTTTCCAGTTGAACCATCCTGGTCACCCAGAGGTGAAGTGGCTTTGTTTATGGAGTGGCTGTGTGGGACATGCTGGGAGGTAGCTCCTCCTTGTGATTCTCCTGGCTGCCACTGAGGACCCTCTCCAGGAGCTGCACCAGATGATGCACTGGCGTTTTTATGAGGACCCATGGGAGGGAGAAAGTTCTCTCAAGTCTAAGAACTGGGAATAGTTACGCTTCTTCTGAATGACTCCTTCGGATTTAGCTCATGGACACCGTGAAACATGTAACTGCTTGGTTTCTATTTAGAACAGTGGCCAGAAAGGTCAGGAGCAAAACCGTGGCTCTCTCCTGGGAAGCAGGCAGTGCCCCATGACAATGACACTTTACATTCCTGCTCCTCTGGCTTAGCCTCAGTTGTTTTCTACCCTGCTTTTTCCCTTGCCTTGATTGCCTCATGTATTTATTATTGTTATCCTATTATATACATCAGACACTTTAAAACATCCATTTAAAAGTGAGTTGGCTATAAACAAAATATCCAAGTACAAATCTGTTCTCCTCAAGCTGACTTCATTGTTGTTTTTATTACTGTTTCCTTACAGCAACAAAGAATTCAAATACTTGTACCTTCCTGAGAACAGGTACACCTCGGAGACCCAAGAGCAATTTGTTCAGATATTTTGAAATTTCCTTTACTACTTGCTTACCTAATTAATATGTTTAATAAATGTCCAATTTCATATCCAAATCACAAAAATTGTTAGTCTGGGCTTTATCAACTTTTTAGGATTTTTTTCAATGCAAAAGTATCCAAATTGATCACATTTGACTATTACAAGGCTGGCCACAGGCTCAGAAAAATAAACTTTTATTTTTTCTTATTTCTTTATCAAATTATATTATCAAAATACGGTTTCTTTCAAAGATAATCATTTAGCAATATTCCACGAATTGTGGGGGAAAAAATTGTGTCCTTTCTCTTTATTTTTGTGCTCTTATTGTTTTTTCTGTGCTGAATAAGCAGCTTTCTTTCTCATGTCTCTCTAGGATGGTAAGAGATGACTACACAAAACCTTATTTACACCTAGACTCCCTCATGTTTCTGTGCTTCCGTGGCCAGACTTCCACAGCTATCATTTATCACGGGCAGTGACTCATACCTTGTAGGGGCAAAATAAATATTTGCTGAATAATCCTCAGAGCTGCTACCAAAAATGGGAAATCTTGGAAACAAAAAAGCAATCACAGAAAATAAAGTAACTGCAGCTGTGGAAACAGAGAAACTATATGATATTCTTGCTTTTCTCTTCATAATTCCTCCAAAGAGAGGCAGATTTTGTTTCTCTGTACTGTAGCTGAAAAACAATGTAGCTTTGTCTTCGTCTGATTTCAAAGAATTCCAAACAATGTTTTTTTGTTGTTGTTGTTTTCCTTTACTTCAGAGAAAACATGACACTTTGCCATTGGTAGATATTCATTCTTTTTGTTAAGTAGCTACGTGAGAGTTTGTCGATGTTTTTATGCAGATAGCCCTGGTAACCTTGGTTCATACTCCAGAAGGCCTTTGGTGAACAAAAGTCAGGCAAATGGATCTACAGACTCGTCTAATGGGAGAAATTCGGAGAAATGGGCCACAGGAACAAATGACAGAAATAAATAAAAAAGAAGTGTAAATGAACCAATAAGGAGTCAATGCCTCTGCTCTCCTATTGCTGTAACCAGCACATTACGAGACGTAGCCTTCTCTTTGTCTCTCATTTAACCCTGAGTATGGTTCATAGACAAATGGGCCAGTGTCCTTTTAACCATCAGATTTTCCAGTTATTTCAGAAAATATAAGATCAATTGTCCATGTGATTCAGTTGGGTTACTGGGTTAGTGCCCTTCGTGCCTTCAAACATGTTCTTGTACCTATTTGTATCACCCAAGTCTTTGATCTTCCACAATAAAGCCTGTTTTTCTCAGGGTCCTTCTAGGATGATTAGCTCAACTGAATCAAGGAGGAATGAACCCTTATCTCTGAACACCCTAAGTTCCTCACGCAAGTGAGCTAACAGAAATCAAAACAGACAAAGGAATTGCAAAAGACACATTTTAAATACCATATCCTATCAGTTGATATTTTATTAAAATGGGTGACTAGATTTTCAGACTTAGACAGGTCTTACAAGTAATTTGTTTTTGAAATTAGTAACAGGAAAATACACTGACATTTTCCAGCTTTATCAATCACGTGAAAAGTTTTGATGAGCACTTTTAAGACATTTTAATAGAAACAGTCTTTTCCTGTAGTATGTTAGCCTTTGGTTAAGGAAAGCATGCATGTTGTAAGTGTAAGTTCTCCTGGCACAGAGATGTAAGTATGACCAGGAAGATAAAAGGCAGTGGTGTAGCGAAAGAGAGCTATTCAGATATGTGTACAGGCAGGATCCCTGGGAGCCAAGGGATGCTGTGTTGTGATATGCTGCAGTTACATCTGCTCTTGTCCTGTGTGGTCAGCTCACTTCGGATAAGATGTGGGATCTCTGAGGAATTAAGTCAGGACCTCAATCTAACCACTAGAGAGCCTGTCGTTGGCATCAGCAGTGGCATTGGCCCTGCAGTATGCAATAGCTAAGCTTCCCCTTGACAACCACAAAAGTTCCTCAAAGGCTGTCTGCAGGATAATGTGAGCAACTAAAGAGGAAGAGAAGCATGGCATGCACAGTACTTAGTAATGGAAATATGACAATTCCTGTTGCTATTTTTGACGAGTGCAAAATTACAATGGGGATAAGGCAGTCTAGAAAAGGCTATGGCTTTAGTGCGCTTAGTTTGGGGGTGAAAGTAGAGATAAGGGTTGGTACAGTTAAAAATAAATGACTCAGTTGCCATGGTTTCCTTCTTTATAAATTCTTTTCAACATGAATTGCTGTTGTTGTGTTTAATTTTAGATTCATGCAGATTTTCAACAAATAAGAATTCCTATACGTCTGAAAAATGGTTTTTTAAAGCTGTAGGAAAGGTTTTTGGCAGTCTGGTTTAAACATTTCTAAGCAAACCAACATACAGGGTTCTGGCTTTTAGACAACTACCAGAGGAAAGTGAATAAAGAGAATGAGAACTTAAAGAACATATAAGGCTACATTTATTGTTCTGATTAAAACATAAATTCATATTATTATAACATTTAAGGGCATGCTGAGTATTAAATACTGCCTCTCAGAACCATAGAAATACAGGTGTTCCTCCTATAAAGTAACTCTCTTGACAATGTACCCATAAAAGATTTCAGGTATCAAACATTAATTTACATAAATATATATTTATTAATATCAAAGGCTCTAATTGTGTTTTCAAAATCTGTCATATTACCTCAAATACAATTCCATTTTCTTGAATAGGGTATCAGAATTACTTATAATTTATACCCACTCTAAAACACCTATGTTTCATTTTTTAAAAAAATAATATTGGATATTTCAAATTTGGAAAATATAAATGAAAAGGAAGAGTTGACTTTACCAAATAAATTATTTTTCCTTATGCATTCCTATGGCATCATTTAAATAATGAACTCCCCTACCACAATTAAAATAGGACTTGATTTTTTAAAAGAAAGAAAATCAAATTACCTGTACAGAAATGCATTATAATGCAGTTACAATGTACACAGCAGTAATACAGTTGCAGTAGTACAGGATGGAATTTATTACAACTGAAAGGAAATGAGTGAACTATATTTGTCTTTATAGACTTATTTTCTAATTTCATTACTCTGACTTATTACAGTACTTAATTATTTTCTTGTACATTTTGTCTTTTAGTCATAATAGTTCCAATTTTGCTAAATTTCTTTTAAATCTGAAAATTTAGAAAATAAAAAGTAATTCTTGTGATATTTTAGTTCAATTAAAGTTGAAACAGAAGCTGACAATATTTCTCTTGATTTATCCTAAATTTAAATTAAAATATACTGATTTGTGGTTTGGTGAGGGGAGGTGTGTGTGGTGTGCTTTGGAGGAAGGCAATGGACTTGATTATTAAGATATTTCAATTAATTGCAAGTCATTGCCCAAGTTGATGTCATAATTGTATCAGTCTCCACTTCTGCCTGTAAGTATAAGGAGATTTCCTCATGTTTTTTACTATTTCCATAATATAGTAATCACGCAAAAAATGTGAAAATTCAGGTGTGAAATTTTCATGAATAGATCAGAGCTGCTCAGAGCCGATTTTATCCAGTGTCTGTTCTTTCCAGAAATATGTCTGGGAGGTAGTATGGCCAAGGACATACTACTTCAGTTTCGCTAAGCTTTGCTTGTGGCTAATTTGGAAGAACAGCTGATCAGCTTTTTCCTGATGGCAGCTTGCCTCTGTCCTGAAGCTAAAAATCCCAGGGGCCTTTGGATTAAAGTGCAACCGCAGCGGTTCTGTGGCTATTAAATCATTTAGCTTCGCTATGAAAGCATAAGGTACATACCATTGGCTATGACAGACTAGTGTTGACTGGTCTTCATACCCAGAACAACTAGAAAAGCTTGAGAAAATACTTTTCAAGAATCTGCTTGAGGCTAGGCGCGTGGCTCATGCCTGTAATCTCAACACTTTGGGAGGCCGAGGCAGAAGGATCACTTGAGGCCAGGAGTTTGAGACCAGCCTGGGCAACACAAGGGAGACCTTGTTTTTACCAAACAAACAAACAAAAAAATTAGAGGGGAAAAAAAAACATAAGCCAGGCATGGTCCCAGCTACTCAGGAGACTGAGGTGAGGAGACAGCCCGTGTCTGGGAGGTTGAGGCTAACAGTGAGCCATGAGCACGCCAGTAACTCTATCTTTGGCAACAAAGCAAGACCATGTCTTAAAACAAAAAAAAAAAAAATAGCATTTGCCTGAAAGTTTAAAGAACTAGCAGAACAGCCCTGACATAAAGGAGTCAAGATCCCAGAAAGTAGAGAAATTCACTGAGATGAGTCTCCTATTTTACGCCACTTTTCTCCCTGAGCAATTCCAGGGTTTCCTGCAGTCTCACCAAACTGGAGAGCTAAAACTTGGAGTCTAAACTCCAAGGAGCCATAAATTGGAGAGAAGGTAAGCATAGAGAAGTGAACTGAACAATTTGAGAGGAGACCCAGTGAGAAAGTGGATGACAGAAACAGATGGTAATGTAATAGATACAATGGAGTTATGAGGCACAGACTTTCCAACAACGCAAGAACATACTTGGCAAAATGAGCAATTGCATTTGAAAACTGAAACCTATTGAAAGAAGCAATCAAATGAAATCTCTAGATCTAAAAATCAAACTAAAATAAACCTGCAATAGATTGCCATAATGACAGATTAGACACAACTGAAAAAAAAGACAATGATATGGAAAACAGGTCACTAGAAAATATAGCCAGGTTAAAACAGAGGGAGAAAAAAGCTAGAATATACAGAACAAAGACTTCAGAGAATGTGTGACAAGATGCCAAGGTCTAATATGTGTGATTAGAGTCCCAAAGGAGAGAAAGAACAAAAGTGAAACGAACAACATTTATGAAGATAATAGCCAGGACCTCTTCAAAACTAATAAAAGTTATCAACCCACAGATTCAAAAAGCAATATGAACCCAAAGTACAGTAAATACAGTGAAAACCATGCCTAGGCAAATTAGTAAAATCTGCTGAAAACAAAAGAAAAGAGGTAACCTTCAAAGTGGCTACAGAAAAATTACAAGCTTTTACTTTCAAGGGGCAAAATACTTTCCATAGTAAATTTCTCAACAGAAATAAATCCAGAAAACAACGAAATGATATCTTTCAAGAAAAAAGAAACAGCCAACTTAGAAATCTATACCAAGAAATAAGTCTTCTAAACTGAGATAAATGCTTTTCTATACAAACTTAAACTATAACAAAATTTGCCAACATATCTGCATACAAGAAATATTAAAATATTTTTTCAAGCAAAAGGAAAATTGTAACAGAAGCACAGAAATGCAAGAAAGAATAAAAAAAGAAATTTGAAATATGTGGGTAAATCTAAATAAATATTGACTGAAAATAAATATAATTTCACCTTATGTGGTAGAAATACTTATAGAAGTAAAACACATGATTATAATAATCCAAAAAGCAAGAATGACAGCAACTGGTGTTAATGAGTCTAAGATCTCCATAAGGTATAAGAGGTGATAAAGATACAATTTACATTAGAGTCTTACAGGTTAGGGATACATACAGTGACTTCTAATATGGTTTTGTAACTAATGTCTACCTACAAAGTTAAAGAAAGGAAATTGGAGTGATAAAATATTTTATGAAATACAAAAAATACTTGCATAAAAAGAGACGTATCACAGGCAGAACAAGTAGAAAAGAGTAAGACAATAGACTTAATGTCAAATATATCAGTGATTATATCACATACACATGGCTTAATAGAATTGTAAAGTAGTGCAATGGCTTGAGAAAATTTTTTGGCAGTTTCTTATGAATTAAATATACATCTATTCTCTGACCCTGAAATTCTACCCCATTGAAGTTTTCCTAAGAAAAATAAGAATGTATGTACATATAAATGCTTATGGAATCTTTATTCATTATATATGAAGGTTGGAAACAATTCAACTGTATATCACACACACAGAAAACAGTCATACAGTATAACACTACTCAACAATAAAAAACTTATAAATGGTAAGCATGTATCATGCAAAATAAAGGAAACCATATACTCAAAAGTTTACATGTTGTATGATTCATTTATATGAAGTAATTATCCAGTCTATAGAGTTAGAGCTCAGAAAAATGGTTGTGTATGGGAGTAGAGACTGCCTGGAATGTGACCCAGGGAACTTTCTGGAAAGATGGAAATATTCTATGTTTGGTTTGAGTGGTTTGTACGAGTATATACTATTTTTAAAGTTGTCGTATTATAGCCAAGATACATGTATGGGTCTCACCGTATGAAAATTTCACTTTAGTAAAAAAATTAAAGGCAAGCAAAAAACAAAAGTATACCCACAAAGATAAATGGACTCAATATTCTAATTTTTAAAATTATCAAACTGTATGAAACAATCCAAAATAAATGCTGCTTATAAGACACAATTATAAAGATACATAAAGGAATAAAATAAGGTTGAAAGTAAAAGGATGGATAAAAGATATTCTATGCAAATACTAATCAAATGAAAACTAATGTATATAAATTAATACCAGACAATACAGAATGTAAGGAAAGAAGCATTACTAGGAATAATCCTTCACATTCCTCCACAAAGAAGATTAAAACAAAACCCTAGGCCGGTGTGGTGACTCACGCCTATAATCCTAGCACTTTGGGAGGCCTAGGTGGACAGATCACCCGAGGTCTGGAGTTCAAGACCAGCCTGGTCAACATGGCGAAACCTTGTCTCTACTAAAAATACAAAGATTAGCTGAGCATGGTGGCACACACCTGTAATCTCAGCTACTCTGGAGACTGAGGCAGGAGAATTGCTTGAAGCCAGGAGGCAGAGGTTGCAGTGAGTTTAAATCACACCAGCCTGGGCAACAGAGCGAGGCTCCACCTCAAAAAAAAAACAACGACAACAACAAAAAACTCTATGCATCTAATAACATACCTTCAAAATACATAGAGCAAAAAATGCAAGACAGAAGTTGAATTATCACAATAGGAGATATATATATACACCCATATATATACACATATATATATATACAGATATACACAATTTTTTTGTTTTTGAGATGGAGTCTCACTCTGTCTCCCAGGCTGGAATGCAGCGGCGTGATCTTGGCTCACTGCAACCTCCGCCTCCCGGATTCAAGTGATTCTCCTGCTTCAGGCTTCCGAGTAGCTGGGATTACAGGCATGCGCCACCATGCCCAGCTAATTTTTGTATTTTTCTTAGAGATGGGGTTTTACCATATCGGCCAGGCTGGTCTCGAACTCTTGACCTCGTGATCCACCTGCCTTGGCCTCCTGCCTTTGCCTCCCTGCCTGCCTTGGCCTCCCACAGTGCCAGACATGTAATGGGAGATATTAACATTCTCATCTTCGTAACAGAAAGAAAAATCAGACCAAAAAAGTCTGTAAGATTATAAAAGATTTGGATGCTTGTAACTAATCTGACCTAATTGACCAAACATAAAACAATGCACCAACAACTGCAGAATGTACATTCTTTATCAAGTGATATGGTTTGCCTCTATGTCCCTATGCAAGTCTCATGTTGAATTGTAATCCCTACATGTCAGGGGAGGGGCCTGGTGGGAGGTGATTGGATCATGGGGGTGGATTTCCCCCTTGCTTTCTCATGATAGTGAGTGAATTCTCATGAGATCTGATGGTTTAAAAGTGCAGCACTTTCTCTCTCTCTCTCTCTCCTGCCACCATGGTAAGATGTGCCTTGCTTCCCCTTCACCTTCCGCTATGATTTTTAAGTTTCCTGAGGCTTCCCCAGCCATGCAGAACTGAGTCCATTAAACCTCTTTTATTAATAAATTACCCAGTCTCAGGTAGTTCTTTATAGCAGTGTGAAAATTGACTAATACATCAAGTAAATGTTGAGTATTTATCAAAAACTGACCACAAACAAGTCTATAAACTAAGCTGCAACAAATGTCAAAGGATTTTAATCAGAATATCTTCACTGACTATAAAAAACTAGAAATTAATAACAGCAAAGTCACTATAAAATCACCTTATGTCTAGAAATTAAGTATATTTCCTAAAAAAATGAAATTAGAATTTTATATAATGTGATGGGAGTCTAAATTGGTATCATTACTTTCGAAAACTGGCAGTATCTAATTAAATGGAAATCATATATGTCCATGGAAGTAGTAATTCCACTCATAAGAATACACTCAACAGAAATATTTATGTTCACCAAAACACATGTAAAAAATGTTTATGGCCACACTATTTGAAATAGCCTGAAACTGGTTAATATTTCTATCAAATCATCATCAAGACATCAGAATGAATAATAATGACATATTCATAATATTCATTCAATGCATTAACACGTGAAAATTGACTACAGATATATGTAATGATGTGATAATTGTTAATTTTGAGTGAATATGACACAATGTACATATTTTGTCATCCTGTATATAACAACTTTATCTCCATAAATTGTATAGATGGATATCAGGATAGTAATTACCTTTGGGCGGCTAGGAAATTGTTAATGACTACAAGAGGGCAAAAAGGAGGCTACTAAGCTGGTAGTGATGTTCTATTTCCTGACCTGGGTTATGATTAGCCAAGGTGTTCATTTTGTGAAAACTGATCAAGCTTTACACCTACTTTCTTTATGCAGCTTACTATAAGTATATATTATTTAAACTACAGAACCGACTTAAAAGCATGAGACAAATTCTTTTAGATAGCTTCACTCATGGTGACTGGTCCCGTCTTTGATGACTTGATTCACCATTTTGAAAAGAAAAATCAAAGGTAATTTTGATGCCATGTGATGAATAAAGGAGATTATTAAGCCAAGGAAGAAAGAGGGGTTGTCTGACCAAACAGGACACGAGGCTGTAACATAATGGCAATGATGCTCTTATGAGACTGAAAAACTGATCTTAATAATATCATTTCCTAGGAGGATTTCCAAAAGTTTTAAACAATGGAAAGCTGGGAGGAAGAAGCATGACTATTTGGATTGCAGCACTTGTTTGTATGAAATCTTGCTATTTGTTCGCATAGGTGTGTAAGGATTTATTAAATAGTGCTTTCCTACTGTATTTTTACTGCCTCAGCACTCTGGTGAAGTAAGCATTATAATTACTTTGTGAAGGCAGGCATTATTATCCTGCCATTTTTATTTCATTTTTTGAAAGAGAGAGATAGGGGAGGATAGGAGAATCTAGATGGTGATTCATTTACCAAGGTTACACACAGTGGGAACATGCTAGAGGCAGATTTTGTCCAAGGTCCTTTAATTCCTGTCCACTTTCCATTCCTGCGCATCCTGGAGAGTTGTTTTTTCTTTGAGCTGTTTCCTTATCTACACTACCCTTTTATACAACACAGCATGTCGAGCTTCTGATTTTATTGGAAAAATACATGATTTTTGTACCTGTAGAGCAGAAATTTCAGTGTTACAAAATCTAACAATTTTGTCTCTAGGTTTGTGTCATTTGCACAATAAAGACAATGAGAAAAAATTAAAATCAATAAAACAACACTTAACTTTATGATCACCTCCAATATTTTATAAAATCAAGATTTTTGTTTTGGGATGAATTTATCTGATTCCATTGTTTTGTTATGCATATTGCACAGCTATTAAAACTCAAATTCAGAGTTCCTCTGTTAAAGTTTGCTACTATGTTTACTAGTGTTTGAATGCTATCTCAAGCAATTCCTGAGGAACTGCTCTGTCCTCAGAAAATTATCTTGGAGCATAGAATTACAGCTTGTCTTCCTGTACATGCATTTTACACAGTAGGTGACCAGGGAATATTTTTAGAATGCATCAACAACTGAATCATTAGTGACATGAGGCACTCTGATTTGGGGAGAGGCTCAGAGCATCCTGTACCTCACAATTATACCTCAGACAGAAGATATTTTCTCTGCCCTTTGTGACAACTTATGCAATTTTTGTGTTAGGCAATGTGAGATACAGTCCTGCTACTACACATTCAGATATATGTGGGTGATTCTCCTTTTTAGTGTTAATTTGAGCTTTGTAACTTTTTGATATTTCCAGTTAATTTTTTATTATGAAGAGTACACACAGCCTTATGGAAGACAATAGCTAATAGATATAACCAGAGCCAAATTAAACTTCTGCTGACCTATTTCAGAAAATAATGTTATCTTGGATTTCCTCTGATAGGTGGAAGACAATTATTATTCTTTGTCCATCTTTCTTGTCCCATGTTTGCAGTTGAATGTAAGACAATTAAGGCATATATATTTAGAGCAAAGAGTGCATGGTTAAACATTTTCTGCATAATTTAGAAATTTCTTATATTTCCAACATTTTGTTTTTCTCTAATTTCAGTCTTTACATCTCAACAGGAATGTGATGGCCAATTTGAAGAGTTGTAAAGATAGTATTTACAAAGCTATCTGGGAAGTAAAAGTGGAGCTAATGTATGAAACCAAAAATGCTCTTACCATACAATCCAGCAATCATATACTCTTGAGCATTTATCCCAGAAAAATAAAAACATACAAGCATGAAGAACCCTGTACGTGAATGTTCACAGAAGCTGCATTCCTAGAAAACAGACCAAGGTGGAGAATAGACGTGGGAACAGTCTCTCCCCTTCAGAGAGTCAGGGGTAAATGGAGAAATCTGTCCATTTCTGCCATATGCAAATACTTTCTTCTTGCATTTCTCAGAGCAAAATTTTTCTTATAACAGTAGTATTTATTTTTCTGAAATGTTCACATTTTTTTCAGTTGTCTGTGTAGGCTTCTGCCTAATTGGTCCTATGGTCAGTATTATTCTATTTGTTGTAAAGGTGTATTTGTACTTTTTGATCAGTAAACAAACACTATGTAAACTGGATATATTTTATTTCTTAAATTTAATTAAAAGCAGGTAAGCCCTGCTAGAGATACAATTAGCAATAGAGAGAAGGAGATTTCCCTGACCTCAAAGTTACTCTTAGTCCTGTGCAGGAGATAAAAATGCTTACAAAAAGACACCAGTGCACCAGTGCATGGTACAAAGTGAAAGGAAGGGAGTGCTGTGTCTTTAACCAGATGTCAAATTCCAGGTTGAAATATTGACCTGATGATGCATGTAGCTTTAAAATTCCATCAAAGTTGAGCAAATGTTGGAAAGGGATGGTGAAATGAGAGATGTGATACTTCTGAATCTCATCCCAGGAATGTAGTTAATGGAGTCCTGAGATGGTTTTGCATTTCTAATGCAAGTTAGGTTTTCTTCCACTTTCCATCATTTTCTTCAGAAATGCAAGATGGTATTTTTGCAGTCAACTATTTCCCTCTTGCTTTCTTATGTTGCAACTCTCTGGACTACATCAATCTTTCAGCCTTAATTCCTGACCAAATCTACTCTTTCCCTGCCATATCACAGCATTTGAAGAGAAACAAACTTACAATTTGAGTATTGTTTTTAACAAAATAGAAAAGATTATGTTTATCATCTATCAATTTTGAAATGCACGTCACATAGGACATCAATGTGACATGAAAGCACACTTTTTCATTTAAATTACATTTTTTTTTTTTTTTTTGGTACAGAAGGGAAGATCCGAGATTGTTCTGAATAAAATAAATATACTATAACCAACTTTGCAGTATTTCCATCTGTGAAAATGAAAATAGATCTGCATAGCCTTTGAAATATTTATTTAGTTTTTTTTCTTCAAAACTGTTTTTTCCTTGCATTTGACTGCCACCAGCAAATATAAAGTGATAACTTTTTCTAAAGTCTGGAACTAAACAACTCTTATTAAGTAGCAAGAATCTCACAGTCATTGTTCTTTGTATTCACTCTGCACAATGACTTTTAATTTGCCTGGCTGTTATGTTGAAATAAAAGAAAAATCTGACTTATAAGTGACATAATTTAGTCAACTTTACAAAAATTGTTTCATTTAAATATTTTATAAAACAAAGACGTCCAAAACAGTTCAAATTGTACTTATCTTCAAAACAGATTTGCACTGAAATCTAATCTTTAAAAAAATCCTGTCTAAACAGTACATATATTTTGAGTCTATTCGTCTTTAACAAAAGACAGTGATTTTTTTATCACCTTATCTCCAAAGAACACCACCACTACTCTGCATTATAAAAGCATGTTTATCTTGAATATGTGTATATATTTCATCTCATTTTATCCTAACTCAGTGGTAGTAGAAATCTGTCTTGCAGATGAAGAATTAAGACAAATGATTTTGTCTGAAGTGACATCTGTACAAGGAGCTATGCACGAACCTAAAACCCTAACATGTAGCCCAGCTCTCTCACAGTGGCCACACTGCTGAAGTAGCCAACATACCATGTGCAGTAGAGAGTTGAAAGCTTTTGTCTGCCTTCTGTAATTCCAGCAGCTGGTGGTCACTGCTGTTCTGAGGATGGTTGCTTCGGGGATGCTTTAAAATTAGAAACTCAGGAAGAAACTAGAAAGGGGTTTGGCTTATTTATTTTCTGGAGAAGGAGGAAATGGAGAGGATTCCTCCTAGTGGTATGCTAAATTTTTCACTACCGGAAGTCAAACTTTTTATTTCAAAATGACAATTTTCTAAAGGAAATGAATAACTCTTTTCATTCTGCATATTGACAAAAATTCATGGCGGGGGAAGATAACTCAGGCTAGTGTTAGTGTGCTTCAGATGCTGGATACATTAGGGCAAATATATAGAGAAGAGAAACGCAAGTGAGAGACAGAAAGCTAGTGGCCAATGAGGAGGCCCCAGGGATGGGCTTAAAGAAAATGGGGAACTTACAAAGATTTGCCACAAAGGCTCGAAAATACTTATAGAGATCCTCCTTAGAGATGAAGTCATCGCAGCAGAAGTCTGCAAGCCCTCTGAAACCCACCGGGAGCAGCAGCAAGAAGGGTAAGGCTGAGACGAGACCTGTTTGTTATTAACTTGGAAATGAGGAAGAATAGGGAGATTTACTGTCAAAGATCACTATCTGCAAACTCATCCACTAAAATGTTTAATGAATTCTTCTGTAACGGTCCATTGTACTCAATTGTTCCCTTTTTGTTACAAATCCCAAAGAAGTAGCCTCTATCTGCTATCCTTTGAGAAACTGCTGATTCTTGGTGGCCTCTGAAATGAAGAAGCCACAGACATATTTCAAAGAAGGGAAGCAGAAAGTAACATCAAGTCCAGTGTTTTTAGAACTGGATGACTTTGGGGATAACTTGGTTGCAAACTCCAGGCTCCTTTATCTCTTTAGTCTCACACTAGGAAGAAAAACCTGTTCTCCCTGACTGCATTCCTTTTCAGAAATTTCCCTGTCTCATACCCAGATGGTGCCCTTTGAACTTAAAAGCTAAAGAACTTTGTTCCCCACTGTAAATCGTCCCCACGGCCATGTTGCTTTTCCATTTAGCTGCCAAGCCGGGGAGAATTGGCTGTTCTACCGGACAATTAGCACTTTGAAATATTATACCACCACATATGTAACAGGTTAGCACAGTGCCTGGACCCAGAGAGCACTCTGCAAATGTTAGTGCTTCCTTCCCTGTGGGCACGGGAGTAAGCAAGGTCTACTTACCCTCCTACCACTGACACACAGGAAAAGGAAAGTAGGGAAGTTGGTGTTTGGTGTCCTAAAAGGGAATAGATACAGAAGTAAAAAATATATTAAAAAAAGATGTTACTGGACCCTTATTTTAAAACTTACTTTTAGATGTATAGATCATTCAGCGAAATCTGAAAAAATCAGAGAGAAAAATAAACAACAAGAAATGAAATATTAATGTTGAAATGCCTGAGGGCGATCACCTTTATCTCTGGTTGGTAAAACAATCCCCACTCTAAAAGCTCACAGCCCACAGCATTACAGAAAAACCAAAGACCTATAAGTGGACTGTCTCTATTAATAATAAGTGATGGTTTTAAGTTTTTTCCTAGCACTTGAGTACAACCCAAAATGTTATCACCTAGAAGAAAGAAGCAATAGCAGGACTGTTATTTAAACAATCTGTGAAAATAAGCACTAACCCACTCCTCTAGTCCCTGAATAAAATCAGACATATGATGGATATTAAAAATCAAATATAGTCTATCACAATTTCCTAAATTTTTGTTTGTCTTTTCATGCCTCTCACTTAAAGGGCATTTCTTTGTTTCAGTCTTCCTTTAAGAGATAAATTCTCTAAAATACTATTCACCCTTTCAAAAATCCTTAAACCCAGAAGAACATGGCTCCTAAAAGTATTCAGATTAACTTAGGATTAACAGGGCAATTTAGCCACCCAAGAAGTAAGTGGAGACTTTCTAGCTATTCCAATAATTCTTTTCTAACCAGAAAAGGGAATAAACTATAGCTTTGTCCTGAGTTAATAAATCAAGACAAATTTAAGCCAATGATTAAGTGAGACATCCATAATCTAGATTGCTAAACAGAAAAAACAAACAAACAAACAAACATAGAATTTAGTTGAGCTTTCCAAGTTTGATTAAAAGTATACTAAATCAGGAATCAGAAGATGAGTATGAGTCTTAGATCTGTGAACTTGAAGTGGGTCTTTCTGTTTTTCAATTTTCTCATTGGTAACATAAGATAATAGAAATTAAGAGCTTCTGTTTTTATGTAAGAAAGAATTTTGTAACTCTAATTGGATATACATTATTATTCCATCAGATAGCATTCATTTAACAAATATATTTTCAGTGCTCATTCCCCCCAAAAAGATTTTATTCCATTTGAAAGCTTATCTTTACATATATCCAAAATCTGTGGTGTTTTTGGAAGGAATAAGAATGGTTAAGTCTCAGGTATTACAAAGCCCCCTTTATTCCTCTGACCTTGCAACCCTTAGTTCCGGAAGCAATGCCTAGCCTCTCCTCAAAGACTGCTTGATCTCACTTGGGGAAGGGGAAAAGATGCTTCTAAATTTAGTCTAAGTGGATTTAACATATGGCATCATACCTTCCTGGGTCAAGAGGTCCCAGGGTTTCTGGAAAACTGGAAAACAGATTTTACTGGGTGGTGGAAATTGGAGAGGGTAGACCATTCAGCTACTTGAAGAAAAACAGTGACTTGAGGATTTATTTTTCCAAGCTAAATTTCTAAAAGAAAGCTATGCCCTGATGCTAAAAAGGCATCTTGATTTAGGCTTTTGAGATATTTCCCTGATGGCTCTAAGATATATTAAATTATTTGACATCTGGTCCATGCGGACTCTGCTCCAATGGAGTTAAGTCAGGCTTCGACCTGCCAAATCATCCTTATTGGATTTGAGGAAAAAAATACATAGAAACATAAGGAGGGTTAGAATAGAGGTTTTCTTTTAAAAAGCCAAATGGTCAAAATCTATAAAAAGGCAAAAGAGGAAATAATAAGGAAAAAATAGTAAAATCTAATAAGACTTTTAAATTAGTAACAATTTTTAATGAAGAATGTGATTCAAATCTGAACATTTTCTTACTAACAAAGTCATCCCATTACTTTTAAGCGAGCATGGCTGGCACTGTATTAGCAAAAGACAGTGATATGTATTTCTGTGAACCGTAAATAGCCATGAATGAGAAACAGCTATGATCTTCCATATTTCCTTATTGCTTAAGTAAGCTATAAAGATTCAAAAGACACAGAACTTGCTTTTATGTCTGTCGTGGGATATCCATAATTACTAACTTTCCTATAGAAGTTTTTTTTTAATTTTTGTTTTCCCTACTTGCACCAAAGGCATAAAAGAAGGCCAGGAAACTAACAATTAGAGACAGAGATGGAATGTTGTAAAATCCAAAAAGAAGGTGTATATTTGGGTCTGTGCATTGAAAACGGCTGCAGTGGCTGCTGTTCTAAACTATGTGAATAGTGCCATCTAATGCATTACTTAAAACCAGCAAGTATTTTGGGAACTTAACACTGGGAAACAAGAGAAACTGAAAATAACCACCTAATCAGAAATGCCGTTATCAGGATTTTACTTCAAATTAAATTGAATGAAGTATTTAAATGAATCATGGTTCTTGTGTCTTATTTTTTTTTTTTTTTTTTTTTTAGCACACCAACTGAATTTATTTACGGAATACCTGCCACATTATCTTTTCTCATTTTTAAATAATAGATTTTTTTTTTTTAACCAGTACTGTGTAGGAAATAGTATTTAAATTCAGAAATCTGCTAATTTAGGATTATTTTGTAGCTTGGAGAAAATAAGTAATCAAAGTCTAGACCTAGAAAATATCCAACAATTTGTCTTTATTCAACATTGGATGTAATTAAAATGTCAGATGTTCTGTTAGAAGCTATCAATCTTGTATTCACTATGGCCATTTTCATTGCTTCAAGACTAGAAAAATTTTGAAAACCTGTTTATAATGAATGAGGTAGAAGAAGCATATCTCACACATACACACACACAGACACACAGACACACAGACACAATAACAAGACTATCATAACTTCCTCTAGTCTTCATATAAGGAATATTTGGGAAAGAAATGGTTAAAAATGTATGAACCATTTCTTATATTGGGATTTTGTTAAATGGCTTTACTAAAGCTTCAAATGAGTCTGGCACAAACATTTGTATAAAATCTCTAAGCAAGTTGAAATAGTCCTGTATTCTTTTGGTTTCACTGCCAGGAAATAGCTGATGGTTATCTTGCTGTAACAATTCCTACCCCGGAGAAACTGAAAATTCTATTTATGAAGAAAGGAGAGATGGTGCAGTAAATTTGGTAAGTTTGGAGAAAGAGTACTGCTCCAAACTTCCCCAGCTTTGACTGAGATCAATGCTTCATGTTAGCTGAAGATACATGAAGGTCAAGGATCTAGAGGCAGTCGTCTACATTGACAGTGGTAGAATGTTTAGAAAATGCTTTTATTCCTGCATTCATTAATTCACTCAGTTTGCTGAGCTGAGACCTGTGAGAGATGCAGAGGATCAATGAGATGGTGTTTCTATGTTTCAAAACTTTCACAGCAGGAGGACAAAGAAGATATCTTCACAAATACAACACATATAACAGAGTTTGAAAAGGGTGTAGAGCTTAGCAGAGTAGGTGTCCAATAATTATTTTTTGAATATTTGAATGTGTAGATAATTGTTTGGATGAATGAATACATGAATATACGATGGAGTGCCATAAGAGAGGTCATGGGGGTTCAGAGAAAAGACAAATTACTTCTAATTTTGGTGAGATGAGAAGTGGAAAACGGATACAGGAGATTAAGATAAAATATGAGGTAGAGTTGGTGTTTGTGCGACATTGAATGATTGTTCATACTAGCTCAGGTGAGGATGAGAGTAAGGAAGGTCAGTGTAGACAGAAGAAATAAGAAAGGCTTAGAGACAGGAATTCATTTGAAATAATTTTATTTCTGTTTGCCTGAGTGACAGATGATATTTTTAAAAGAGGAAAACCACAACTACACACCATTTACAAAAATTAAAATAGATCAATGACCTAAATACAAAAGCTAACAGCTATAAAATACGTAGAAAAAAATGTATAAGCAAATCTTGGATTTGGTAATGGATTCTTAGATATGACAACATAAGCATGAACAACAAAATGTTTAAAATAGCTAAATTGGACTATAGCAAAATTAAAGATTTTTGTGCATCAAAGGACATTAATAAGAAAGTGAAAAGAACCTACAGAAGGCAGGGAAATATCTGTAAATAATATATCTGACAAAAGTCTGGTATCTTGAATATACAAATCGCTTAGAGCTCAATAACAAAAAATAAATAAATAAAAAATAAAAACAGCCCAAATTTAAAAGGGGAAAGGAGTTAAATAAATATCTCTCCAAAGTACATGAAAAGACGTTCAAGATCATTAGCCATTAAAGAAATGCAAATTAAAACCACAATGACATGCCACTTCATAGTCACTAAAATGGCTATAAAAATAAATATATATTGGCAAGAATGTGGAGAAACTGGCACCCTTGTACATTGCTGGAGGGAATGTAAAACCTTTCAGTTGTTATTTAAAAAGTAGCTTGGTGGTTGCTCAAAAAAGTAAACAGAATTGCCATATGACCCAGCAATCCCATTCCTACTTATATATGCAAAAGATACAAAACAAGGTACTCAAATACATGTACATGCATGTTCATACCAGCTCTATTCACAATAGCCAAAAAGTGGAAATGACCCAAATGTCGATTAATGGATGAATGGTTAAACAAAATGTGGCATATCTATGTAGTGGAATATTGTTTGTCCATAAAAAGAAATGAAGTTACTGATACATCAATAAAACTGGAAACAATATGCCCTGCATCAAGAAGTCAGACAAAGGTCAGTAATTTGACCTGCATAATGAATTATACAGTCAAAACTGTATAATTTCATCTATATGAAATATCTGGAATAGATAAATCCACAGAAAGAGAAAGGATATTGACGATAGTGGCTGGGGAGGAGTAAATGGGAAGTGATAGAGTTTGGATGTCTGTCCTCTCCATATCTCATGTTGAAATGTAATCCACAGTGTTGGACATGGGGCCTGATGGGAGGTGTTTCAGTCATGGGGGCATATCCCTCACGAATGCCTTAGCACCATCCCAGTGGTGATGAGTGAGTTCTCACTGTGAGTTCATGGGGCATCTGGTTATTTAAAAGAGTCCCGCCGGGCGGTGCCGGGCGCGGTGGCTCATGCCTGTAATCCCAGCACTTTGGGAGGCCGAGACAGGCGGATCATGAGGTCAGAGATCGAGACCACCGTGGCTAACATGGTGAAACCCCGTCTCTACTAAAATACAAAAAAAAAAAATTAGCCGGGCGTGGTGGCGGGCGCCTGTAGTCCCAGCTACTCAGGACGCTGAGGCAGGAGAATGGTGTGAACCCGGGGTGCGGAGTTTGCAGTGAGCGGAGATCGCGCCACTGCACTCCAGCCTGGGCGACAGAGCAAGACTCCCTCTCAAAAAAAAAAAAAAAAAAAAAAAGAGTCTGGGATCTCCCGCTTCTCTTGCTCCTGCTCTCAACACGTAATGTGCCTGATCCCCCTTCACCTTCCACCATCAGTGAAAGCTTCCTGAGGCCTCACCAGAAGGAGATGCTGGCACCATGCTTCTTACCCAGCTTGCAGAACCATGAGCCAATTGAACCTCTTTTCCTTATAAATTACCCAGCCTCAGGTATTTCTTCACAGCAAAGCAAAACCAGACTAACACAGGGAGTAACTGCTCCTAAGTATGGGTTTCCTTTGGGGTGATGAAAATGTTCTGCAACTAGAGGGAGGCGGTTGAACAACATGTGACTATACCAAATGCCACCAAATTGTTAACTTTAAGCTGGTTAAGTTTTATGTTATGTGAATTTCATCTTGATTAAAAAAATAAAGAAGAGGGAAAAATTCTAAATGGAGGGTAAGTTGGATAACTTTTTATTCACTGCCAATAAGATAAACATCCAAGGGAGAGTCACTCACTATAGGTTGCTGGTTAAAAGAATGACATGATCACCTCTATGCTAGGGGAGGTTTGAAGCAGCTGCAATGTGTGGCAGAGAATGGATGCAGTGACAGGGAGCAAAGCTACCTTTTCACAATTTAAAAACTAGTTCTGCAGAGGTCTGTAAAGGTCCAAACTATGCTGGCGGCTGCAACAGGCATGGAAAGGCTAGACTGAATATCAGAAGTTAAGAAAGTTGTATGACATACTCAAACCAATCCATCTAATCTATCTACAGTGGGGGTATAATTTGCAGAGAATGATTCCAGTTTTTTTTTTTTTTAATGTAGTTGAATAATATTGCCTAAATTGACAGAAAAATGCAAGTGGAATGGCTCTCACTGGAAAGCTGTGTAGAGGGTTATTCCATTCACTCATGTGCGTGAGGCATATGATAGAGCAATCACAATAGTTATATTTTATTATGCACCTCTGAAAGTTTCCATCATTATACTCAATTTCTTCTCTCAAGGTGAAGAACAAAGGTACCCTCTTAGCAAATATTTGTTGAGTATACACAATGTGCATAATGATAGACAGAGTTCAAAGACAGGGAAAAGTTGGGCTTGCAGTCTAGTGGAAGGTAAGTCAACAGGAAATAATAATGTAAAAAAAGGGGAAGGATGAGGGTAAGTTCAGTAAACACCAGATATGGGCAAAGATACCTGAACCATCTGGGATATGAGCAAAGGCAGGTGGGGGTGGCAGGACAATGGGAGTGGGAAATGGGTTTGGGCTCTGGGAAGTCTTCTGCAGAGGAAGTCACAGCTGAGACCTAGAGGACAAGACCTATTAAACAGAGTAGGGCAGGGCTGGGAGCAGAGGAACCTCCGTGATTTCCATTCAGGTACCTGAGTTAGCAAGAGAAGTGTTTCTGTAGCAGGAGCCTGCTACCAACAGAGAAAGAAACAAGTGTCTTTACCTAAAAACTGGCAGGCAGGTTTTATCCTGCAGGTGGCAGAACTTTTGTCAGCTAGAAAAGACAGTATGCCATTTGGGGGTCTTATAGCTGCCTGGACTTGGGCTGTCATCAAAGGTAACTAGACTGGGTGCCTGATGCTGGGGAGCCCTCCCCTGTAACTGTCCCAGAAAAGCTACTCCTGATTTACACTTGACTCACATTCACGTCACAAACTCTTCAGTGCTAATTACACAAGGATTTTTATATGGTTCCTTTCAATGGTTCTATCTAATTGGGTTTCTATCTTTTCACTATATTGGATTGCTTTTAATGTTTACATTAATTAATAATGTTTTTGCATATTTACTTTTTCCTCTTATATTTTACTTTTAAATGAGGAATAGGAAGCAGAATGATGTTGAAAATGATGAACAGCTTTCAGTTCACACAAATTAATCATTTCCTGCCTAAAGGTTGTTTTTTTTCTCCACCAAGTCCCCACGCAGCATAGTAATCCTATTAGAAAAAATAATGTTATTTTGAAAAATATCTAAATGCCTTCTTTTAGAAAGAGACTCAAATAACTCTTTATTTCTAGGGAAGACTTTATGCCAAGTCTCTGATAACTTTTCCAGTCAGTTTCCAACAAACTCTCCATTTCACTGTGGGCTATGAAACTGGCTTTTCTAGTTTTAACTATATATTTCCTTCCCTACTTACATATCAGTTGGTGGAAATCACCATATCCTAGTTATGCTCTACATGTGGGTTATGGATAATTTGTTTGCTATTATTTTGAAATGTATGGCTTTTCAGAGAAGTTGTAGGAAGATTCAGATTCAGGGGGCCACAAATAGCCTATAAGAACCTACACATTCTTAAAAATATGACACAACTTGTATTCTAAGTTCTAAAACTGAACTGAGTGGGGAATCTTTGAAGAATTAGGAATTTCTTTACAAATATTTTCAAGTATAAAAACATTAAACCAAAATATTTATTTCAAAACTACTGTTAAGTTCTATGTTGACGGTGATGGTGGCTACATATCAATACTGTAACATAGATTTTTAAGATTATTGACCAGTTGCTGTAATGCGTTAACTTAGAAATAAGCAGCCATTTTTACTTTTTGAGTAGAAATTTTATTTTTTGTAGGTACCTCCTAAAGGTGAGAACTTACCCCAACCACGATATAAATGGAAGAAAATATATTTCTGATGCTTTGAAAAGTAACTCTCACCAACTGTGTTTTTCTCAATACCTTTGCTTTCCCTAGCCCATCCTCTTCTTCATTCTCTTTCTGTCTTAATTCTGTAAAAGATGCTTAACTTCTTCCCTCTCAACCATTATATCTCTCTCTTACAGATATTAGAAATCCTAGTTGGGGAACTGTTCATTCCCATGGAGTGTAATCATTTTTTTTTTTTAGATTCGAAAGTTGTTCTCAGTCATAAAATGATTAATAAGGCTGGCTATATTAAGAATTTATGGCTATGATCAAATTTTATATATTTGGAATCATAAACATAAATGTAAAATAGCAGACAGTGACTTCTTTACCTATTATCTGTAAGGAAATCATTTCCATTACACAAACATTCTCACTAAAAAAAATTTACATTCTGAATAATTAGTTACATTTCTGTTAGATGTTTGGATATTCTTTTAATATTTTCTGCTTTTGACTAATGCTGTTGGGGGGGAAATAACTTGATTCTTCTCATCTTATTTTAGACAGTGCTAAATAGAGTTCATGCCACTTGGCTACAGGCTTAAGAGTGATACTTACAAAGAACAATAGACTTTGTCACATTTCAGCATTATAAAAGGTAGGGAGGAAAATAAGGGAAGGTTCAATTCTTCCTGCTTTTTTTTATTCATCAGGCTGATTCTTTCTTTATGATAACTGCTCTTGTAGCTCCTTTTTTGCTTCCCCAGTTGTTCAATTCTTTCCCCAAAATTTTGTCTATATAGTAACAATTACAACCCAAATGCTTTCAGCCCACCGTCATCTTCCTGCAGGATTCTCCTACCTCTGGTCTTTTTGGGGGAAAGAGAAAATATTTCTTTTTCCTACTGAGTCATTTCTATTCTGCACCTCTTTCCTAACCCCATTAGAGACTTCTACCCCTTGACTGGCAGTCACCTCCACCCATTCACACCCCCAAAAACAATTAAATCAAGGTTAGGTATGACATTTTTTACTGGAGAATTGAAAAAAACACTTAAACTATTAAACATTCTATCTTCAAAATTCTTTTCACCATCCCCATCACGAGAGGCTGTTTTCTGAGTGTCCCCTCTACTTGGGCAGACTTCTGCCTTATTGCAAAGCCTCATCCGTCCTTTTCACTTCCAGGCAGCTCCCCACTGTCTACTTTCTTTTTATTTTATTTAAAGCCAATTTACCAATCTTCTGTTTTGCTGTCTCCTTCCAAATCCTATACACATTTACTCCCAAGGTCAGCCTGTTAACATATTTTCTTAAACAAAAGACTCCAGAGAAAAATTATGCCACTTCCTTAGGGGCAAAGGCAGTTATGTTATTTGTAGTTTTAACTAGCATTTTTTTCTCCCTGTTACTTTATGTTATTCAACAAATAATGTATTCCTTTACATCAGAGTCATCATAACCAAAGACTCAATGAATACCCTTAAGCTTTAGAAGTGCTTTTGCAAGAGAAGAGATTTATAACAACCTAACTCAGGGTTAGAGGAGATACAACAGTGATGAAAGAATTAAAATACTCATTTTCTGTTTCAGTATAAACCAGTTCAGGGATTTTAAAAAGGCAACACTTCTCTTTGTCCATTCTGAGGTGGAGAGGTGCAGAAGATTTAAGCAGACTGTGACTAAGTCATTAATGGAACAGTACACTAAATAAATGAAATAAGCAAATGCCTTGTAAAAGTACAAGGCAATCATGGTTATGATTAGAGAAGCTTAGGTGCAGAACACCCACAGAGAGCACTGACGGAAGTATTAAAGACTCCATATGTGGCCCACCTGGCTGTGGAAAAAAATCTGAAGAAACAATCAAATGAATAAATCAGAAAAGTAGATCAAAAAGAAACTTTGAGAGCAAGATCAATGTAAGTAAATTAAAAGAGAAGAAAAAAACCTTTTATACAATATGACCAAGATTTTGAGGGAGCCAGCTATGTAAAATGATAATAGGTTTTTAAAAAAAATACCTATTTGTATCAAAAGTCTGTGTATTTCCTATGTATAATTAATTAGTGTATTTATAAGTTTTCTTGAAGTGTAGCAGTCAATCAGTATGGATTCTTGGTGACAAGCAACAGAAATCAACTCAAAGCAAAAAAAAATACTGAAAGATATTCAATATCTCAAAGACTTGATTTGAGGGGAGGACACTGCAGAATGAGTTTCAGAAATGGGTACTACTCAGGGAGAGGAGGTGGTTAAAGACCTACCACTAAAAAGCTTGATTCAGATGCTCTCTTTGGAACACTCCCAATGGGCACTCAAGTCTCCTCTGATGCTTCTATCGCCACTCTGGAAAATTTCTCACCACTTTTCTTCTTGAGATTTAAAGTTCAAAGTCTCAGACAAGAACATCTTGTGGACTGAGCCTATGTCACATGACTGGTTCTAAAGACAGAAACAACCGCCTCTCTTACCACAGTTTATAGACTGCCTGTGTGTCAACAGGGACGTGGGGCGGATTCCTCAAATACTGAAGCCCCTTCTCCTTGCCCCCACCACCAAGTAAGACATATCAAATAGCTTCCACGAAAACGGAATGTTTGACAGTGCATTCAATTTAATTTAGTTGGATTGACGAATGGAAATAGCTAGAATTCAGTTTTCCTGATGGATCTTCCATCACAAAACGAAGTTGTAGGGTGATGGCTGGGGGAGGAGAAAATTGAGGTGGAGAGGGCTAATGGTGAAGGCTCTATAGTCCAAGATTTAGATCTCAGTTACAACATTTACTACCTTTGAACATGGGTAAATCTATTATAGCTTCATATTGGTGATGTCAAAAACAAAAATAAAAATGCTATTTACCTCATAGATTTATTCTGAGGATGAAATGAAAAAATGCATAACACTCGCTTACCGTGTTGCCTGGAATATGGGCAAGTGCTCGTAAAGTGTCAGCAACTATTACCACTTAGACTATGCAGCTCCACTTTCCTCCTACCGTGGCATCAACACATTCATTACCAGGACAGCTACTTTGAATAAATGACTAAATTTTTATACTCCTCTTTCTTCCAGAACTGAGGAGAATCTTGATACCAGGCTTCTGTGTCCAGTGATCTTGAATGCTTTCTGGAGTTTGTCTAGTTACCCCTCTTTAACACTCAATCTCCTCAACATATTATCTTGTGAATAAAAGAAATTCTGCCTTCATCTGTATTCTTGAGTTCCATATTTGGTTTAAAAGAAACATCCCAACAGCCCTTTCTAGGACTAGTGCTTTGTTTTATCTTGTGAGCCATTTTGCCACCAATCTCTAGCATTCTAGTGACTGGATTCTACTACCATGACATCAGCTCAGAAGCCAGATGGACTTGGCTTTGAATCAAGCTCTACCACTCATAAGTTGTGTGACCTTAGACAAGTTAGTTAACCTCTCTAGGCCTCATTGGCATCATCTGTATAATAAGGATGCTAATGAATCTGGCACGTTAAAAATGCCTTTGATTGTTATCTCAATAAGTGCACTTAACTATGAGTAGTCCGAAGCTTCTGTCAGGATACCGTAATGGAAAAGGCTCTATGGCATGCTCTGATCAGAGGTTACAATAAATTAATGGAAGATATAACGGTTAGTGACTCTGTAAGAAACTAAGATTTAAGATCACTCCATTCAAGCACTTTATAAAATTATTGTAAGACCAGTGGAGAGAAAGCCCTCTTCCAACCTCAGCCAGGACCATGTGGATCATAATGGGAGATACAACAGCAAGATGACAGGAAAAAGGACAACATCACAGTCAAACCCATGTAGGATTGAAGCCCAGGCTCTCTCAGGCTTTAGGATGTGTCCTCTCCAAAGAGAGGGTCTCAAACCTGGCTAGACAATGGAATCGTTTGAAGACTTTTTCAAAAACCCCAATCTCCAAGCCCCATCATCAGAAGTCTAATGTGGAACTGCATCAACAGGGAAAATAAATATAATTTAAAATATAATTTAGAATTAGAAAGGAAGAGAGAGAAGGAAACACTATCCAGGGAAGTTACTGATCAAGATCATCTAGATCATTTGCCCACTTCCTAGAAAGACCCTGAAATCCATGCAGAAAGATAGAAACCCTAAACAGGTTCTTGTGGGTTCTATTGCTGATGTGTTTCCAATAGCTCAAAACCTTTACACTTAAGAAACTCTTACTAGAGTTTAATCTAAATCCCTCCTATTGAAAGATAAGTCCCATTATTTCAGCTCAGAGCCTGTTTAGCTCAGAGGAAATAAGACTTGCCAGCAACACTCAGATGTTGCCCCTCTCTTGAAGTATCACCCAAGTTTACATAAGGTGAGTTCCTTTCATGCTTGATGAAATTGAGTCACCATTTCTGCCAGGCTGTCCTAGAAATCAGCTCACAAGCCACTCGAAGCAGCATCCATCTTGTCTCCTAAGCCAGGTTCTGCTGTGAGAGCAAGCATCTTGTCCCAAGGGCCATTAGGTGGATGGGATGGCAGGACCCCACATTTTGGTTTCCACTCAGAGTAACCATTACACTGACCACAAGTCCCTGGTGGTAGCCTGACTTTATTAAACTTTTCTGCCAAGCCTGGGAAATGAAAAATGAGTCTTTGGCAATCTCCAGTCTGACTCAGTGTGCATTTAAGCCAAAGCATGAAATATAATAGCCACTGTTACTGAGCATCTAATTTATGCCAAAAATGTAGTAACAATTAAAGGAGAAAATTTATGTACACAGCATACTGCCAAGCACATGGTAATCTCTATAAATAGTGACTACTATAGGTGTTACTGCTAATCCCAAAAGTGGCCTTGAAAGGGTGCCATGATTATCCTCATTTTACAAGGAGGAAATCAAGGTTCAGACAGGTTCCATAATTTGCCCAAGGTCATACAGTTTGTAAATGGCAGAGCAACCATTAAACGGGGCAACGTTTTAACAATGGAGCCTTGCCCAGGATTTAGAGAATAAGGGCAGTTGCAACCGTTTGTGGTGGTTTCCCATGACTGGGAAGGAGAATGAATGGAGAGATCAGTGAATTACTTCCTTTTCTTTTGCATAGGATCAAAACCTTAAAATTAGTCCTGCAGTAGACTATTGGTTTTGGGTGCGTATGTGTGTAAGAAATACATATCAAATGTGATTCACTGGCTCAGTGATAATAGTATAGAAGGGCAGGTGCTGAATTGAATTGAACTGAATTGTAGCCGTAGCACAAATTGATCACATTCTTTGTGAATATCAATATTATTCATTTCAATTCTCAAAGTACTTATTTTAAGGATGTATTATATGTTTGATAGTGTGTGCATGTTCCTTAGAGGATTGAAAATAATATATTGCAGAGTACCAGCACTTAGAAATCTTTGGTGTAGTTAATACTTACTGTGAAACAAAGAGTCAACGAATATAAGAAATTGTACAATAAAATGCTAAATTAATCATAAAATTAAATACCCAAATATATACTACATGATTTCAGGATGAATGACCTGAAGGGAAAAGAAAGAGCTGGACAGTTATCAAGGAAGGCTTCATGAAGGAAGAGTTGGCTACAGACAGGCACTCAGGTATTTGAAGCAAAATGGAGAAAAGGGTGTGAATTTCATTTTCTTCAGTCTATGTCTCTTAGGTATCAGCCTGAGCAAAGCACTTAAGTCAAGAATTTGTTTATTCATTCATTAACCAAGCAAATGTAATAGGTGTTAGATTTCTGGTAGGGAGAGAAATAAGCATGATATGTACAATGACAATGAAAAAGCTTACTTGGTAGAACAGAGTTTGATAGGAGTTGTTAGGAAACAGACACAGAGGGCAAAAGTCTGGACACCCTGAGAGACAGAAGTCAGTGGCTCATGAGAAACTATTCTAAAGTTTTGAAGAAGAGAAAGATACAATGAAAGTGGTATTAGAGAGAAATTAGTCCAGAAGCGGTACTCAGGATCCTTGGTGGCAGGTCAATACACACATGCACACACATATATAATCTGGTTACTTGAAAAACTGGTTTGGCGATGCTAAATCTTCAAGAAAAACAGTATTTAAACATGGCGATGGATACACTCGAAGGCAAAAATGGTCCATAATCCCTGACTCTGGTTTTCACTTGATATCAGATAGCCCCAGTCTAGCCCCTTTCTAGGAAATTTTTTGTAATCCCATCATCAAGCATACCATAGGTTGGGTTTTCCATTACCGGTAAACAGAAAATACCAAGAAGTTTTTCATCTGCACCCAGAAATCCATGTGGCTAAAGAGGGGATTATTTTTCTCTTGGGGACATAAGGCAACAGGCCAAGAAAGGAAAATCCTTTCCATGAAACAAAGAAAAGTCAAACAGCTTGTTGTGCTTCACTGCTAACAAAAAAAAAAAAAAAAAAAAAAAGAAAGAAAAAAGAAAAGAAAGAAAAAAAAGGAGAGATCAAATCTTATTTTCCTACTGTCAGACCAAAGGTCACAGTCTTTAAGGAATCTATGACACTCAAGCTAATTAGAATAAATCTGTCCTAAATTGCAATTGGTTTCATTACATGAGAAAAAAAAAAAAATCACAAAAACTCTCCAGCGGGAAAATGTGAAAATTGCCAAAGAACCGCTTTAATTTTAGATTATCAGGAAGAATTTCACACAGCAGCAAACATAATTCCACTAAAGCTGCATGAAAATAATATCTACCTAAACAACTATAAATCTTTTCTTGCAAAATAACAGTAAATGCTGTAGTTCTAATGAATAAAAACGAAGTTTAAATCTATATCCTGTACCAGTGTTGGCTTGGCTGCTAACAGAGCAGGTCTAAATCTTAGTTTATGGCCTTATTGCTCAGCTCCAGGGCCTGTGGATTGGCTTTCCCATTATGAGTGTATCCAATATGAAAGCAACATTCCCAACCATCAATCACTTAAAGGAAAGGAGATGTCTTAGTGGGGTGCAGTGGCTCATGCCTGTAACCCAGCGACTGGGGAGGTTGAGGGCAGGAGTTCAAGACCAGCCTGGGCAACATAGCAAGATCCTGTCTCTACAAAAGAAAAAATTAAAAAAAGGAGATGTCTTACTCTTAACCAAAACCCTGCCTATTGGCACACCAGATGTTTCAGCCTAGTAGAAGTGGGCTGGCTGAGACTTCGGAATGTGTCTGTAGCATCTAAGACCACATTGTTCTTTCCTGATGCTCCATAGTTATCAATAGCGACAGTGGCAGACATGAGAATGTGGTTAGGAAAAAAAGTTCAGAAATGCTAGACAGAAAAATTCATCGTAGCCAATCTAACAACTACAGTGATTTCACTAGTTTGGTTTTACAATGTCTAGAGAAATGGAAATTATCACTCAGAATGACCCCTAGCCAACTTTTACTAGCCACCCTAGCTTGTTATACAGCTACTCCTACAATTGCTCTTGTAAGAAGGTGACATCGAAGGCAACTACGGGTTGATGAACTAAAGAACTGGCTTTTGCTCTTTGCGACATTGATAGCAATCGTGTGGGTAGAAAGGAATTTAGATGATCAGACATTACCATACCACATGCTTTTTCTCTGCTCTCTGAATGGTGACTGCAAGCTGATCAACAAAATCTGATTTTTCTCTTACACAGTATAGACAGTGCTGAGCATGTCCCCTCCCATCGTTCTAGGATCTAGGTTTATTTACAGTTAGGGGTGGCCATATCACTATGCTTTTGGCAAAACAATGTAGGCAGAAGTGATGGATGTCTTTTTAGTCTTATAATGAAATGAGGCTGTGCCTTAAAACCATGAACATATCTGTTCCATGCTCTCTTTCTTTTTTCTTCTTGCTGCAACCCAGACAGGGTAGCAGTTCAGCATTGTGATTGCCCGAGAGGATGCCTGTATTAGGCCGTTTTCACACTGCTATAAAGTAATACCCAAGACTGGGTAAAGGAAAGAGGTTTAATTGAATCAGTTTCACATAGCTGAGGAGGCCTCAGGAAACCTACAATCATAGCAGAAGGGGACGCAGGCACCTATTCACAAGGCAACAGGAAAGACAGCGTGAAGGAGGAACTGTCACTTAAAAACCATCAGATCTTATGAGAGCTGACTATCACGAGAACAGCAGGAGGGAACCCCCCCCCCATGATCCAATCACCTCACTCCCTCAACATGTGGGGCTTACAATTCAAGATGAGATTTGGAAGGGGACACAGAGCCAAACAATATCAATGCCAGAACATGAAATTAGCAGAAATCTAGATACCAAATTACCTTCAAGGAGTAGAGTCATCCTACTGACCTGCAACTATCCTCTGAGCAAGGAACCGTCTTTTATATTCTTTAAGACTGTCTCTTGAAGTTTAGTTTTTTCCCAAATAATATGCCCTACACAGCCTAGATATCCACATTTGTCAGTTAATTAACTTTATACTAATTTATTAATTAAAAACAGCTTTGAATATTCAATACCTTGCCATTCTGGACCAAAAATAAGCAAATTTCATTTGTACCTGTTAAACAAACTTACGTGAGCTGTACTTTTCCAGTGATATATTTTCCTTGAGGCTGTTCCCTTCATCTGAATGACATCCTTGAACATCTGCAGTTGTTCCAAGTTATCATAATTATAAGTTTTGAGAGGAAAGAGTATACGACAAAGCAATTTCTTATTTCAGTTGGAATTATAAGTGAGCTAGAATAGACCAGAATTTTAAAAATAATAAGGAGGTCCTTGCCCTTCGAAATATTAAAATGCTTTCTACAAAACTACAATCATTTTTTAAAGGGAGATACTGGCCAGGGAACGGACAGATGACAAGATGAGACAGAATACACACACCCATATACACACACACACATGCACACACATATATATACACACACATACACGTATACACAGATACACATACATATACACACACGCACACACATATATATACACACATACACACACGTATACACAGATACACACATATACACACACGTACACACATATATGCACACACATACACACACGTATACACAGATACATATACATATACACACACGTGCACATATATGCACACATAAAGTCATATATGCATATAAACACACACATATACAGTACATATATACACACACGCACTATATATACACACATACATATATGTATATATTTATAGGTTAAGGCAGCATCTCAGATCAAGAAAAAAGAGTAGGTGTTGATGGTGCTGGAATAACTAGTTTTCCATTTGGAAAAAGCAGCAAAAACCAATCTCTACCTCATTTTTATATAGCAAAATTATTTCCAGAACAAAAAAAAATCTTACATGAAATAAATAAATAAATATCAAAGCATTTATCACAGGAAAATGACAAAAATTTGGAAAATGTACACAAAAGATATCCATGTCCTTAAGACACCTAAAAGTCAATGTACACATTGGCATACAGAGCAACAAATGTATACCATGTATACAAAGGTATACAGAAGATATCCATGTCTTTAAGACACTAAAGTTCCTACAAGTTATTGAGAAAAAGAGGTACCCATAGGTACCATAGAAACATGAACAAAGGATTAGAATAATCACGTCACAGAATAATCGATTAAAATTGACGGTGGGCATATAAAGATTTCAGCTTCAGTAGCAATTCAAAATTTCAACTCAAAACGAAAATGAGAGGTTATATGTCAACTATCAGATTGGTAAGAAAATACATTGCACTAGCAGGGCAACATGCAGATTGGAAAAGTGAATGCAAATTAAGGTTTATGGAACTCGCCTCCCACTGGGACCACCTATGCCACGACAGCAGCATGTTTTCCACAGACCTATACAATCTCTAAGTCTCCCCTGTGTTCTAAACTCTGGGGCTTAGATGTGCCTTTAATTCACACCTATAGTTACCTATTATTTTTGCTATTCCTATCTGGGATTCTAGGTTCTTCCTGTTGCTCATAACTATACATATGATTAGGCACATAAGATGTTAGAGAAATATCGCCCACTGTCAAATAATGACTTCCTTTCTGCTAGAACTAAATCACAACTCCATAAACAAGGTTTCTTGGCTAACTGGGAAAAGAAGGCTTAAGGAGTCGGTATGCAGTTGGGATGAATTGCAGGTCCACATGAGAATATCACTGGTGATTAGGTCACCTCTACTTAAGTATCCTCCTTCTTACTTTACCCCTCTTCGGATCATCTGCCTGCAAGACAGACCCTCCTTCTTTTCACAACGCCTTTCACATTAGACTGCATTTGTCCTATTTGCCATTTTCTCGGGACAAGCAAATCAACCGAACTTATCCCTATTAATGAGGTAGCGGGTGTATCTATTACCTCTGTTCTTAATCTAACCAGGTGGTTCTAATAGTGGCACTTGCTGGCGCCGCGGCATGGGTGCTCGGCCCTGGAAGCAGATTCAATCACCTGAGGATGACACCAAAGCCAATTTCTTTCTTTTTTTTTTTTTTTTTTTCTTTTTTCTTTTTTGAGGCAGAGTCTCGCTCTGTTGCCCAGGCTGGAGTGCAATGGCGCGATCTCGGCTCACTGCAAGCTCCACCTTCCGGGTTCACACCATGCTCCTGCCTCAGCCTCCTGAGTAGCTGGGACTACAGGCGCCCACCTAATTATTATTATTATTATTGGTGGTGGTGGTGGTGGTGGTGGTGGTGGTGGTGGTGGTGGTAGTAGTAGTAGTAGTAGTAGTAGTAGTAGTAGTAGTAGTAGTAGTAGTAGTAGTAGTAGTAGAGACGGGGTTAGTAGTAGTAGTAGTAGTAGTAGAGACGGGGTTTCACCGTGTTAACCAGGATGGTCTCAATCTCCTGACCTCATGATCCGCCCGCCTCGGCCTCCCAAAGTGCTGGGATTACAGGCGTGAGCCACCGCGCCCGGCCACCAGAGCCAATTTCTAACCAGCAAACCCTATTAATTCAGAATATCGGGCACTGGGGCTTGGGCACACTTTGTTGTTCGTTTGGTTTGGTTTGAATGCTCCGAAGGTGATTCTAATGTTAATGTGCAGCAAAAATGGTAAATCAATCCCTAGGGCAGTGGCTCTCAAAATGTGGTCTCCAAATCAGCAGCATCGGGATCACCTGGGAACTTGTTAGAAATGCAGATTCTCAGGGTCCACCCCAAGCCTACTGAATCAGGACTCCAAGGGTGAGGCCCAAGACTGCTTTAGCAATGCCTCCAGGAGACTCTGACGCGAATGCTCAAGTTTGATTACCACTGCAAGAGGACAGTCATTCCGCGATATTTTGTGAGTCTTTCCTGTGCCCAGGCACTCTGTATATAAAGACAAAATGGAAGTGAGCTTCTAATTTGGCATGGTATCACCGGGAAAGAATAATGATGTACTTGAGCAGTCCAGAGGAAGAAAGGATTAAGCCTCAGTGTGGGAAGGCTTTCCACATAGCCCTTTCAGCAGCCTCTCAAATTATTACGCTGCTTTAGGATTTGAGGGTGACCATGGACAAGGTAAGGTCAGGTGGGCTTTTACAGACTACAGACTGGCGATTTTAAACCCCAAATGTCCCGTTTACTTTCCATCTTCTGATGACAACGATCTGATGAGAGTTATACAGCGTGAGCCCAAGAACGGGAGGTGTAATGGCAAGCGGCATTGCCTTCCGTTCCGAAGCCACTGATCAGCTCCACCCCACCCCATCCCCAGCGTCTTTCCACAGTGCTTCAGTCAAGTTTTGCCGAAATTGAAGGCTCTGGCTTCACTCCCTGAAGCACAGCACTGAGCTGGCGGCCAGGGCCAAACCTAAGCTAGAGTCCAACAGAGCCGCCCAGTCACCCCACCCACTCACACCCCCTCCCGGGAACCCCCATGTGCGCAGTCCCTCGCCAGCCCCGGGCGCCTTCACAAGGCAGCCCAGCTCCTCCCACACAACCCGGAAGGAAGGGTAAAGGACCAGCAAGAAGGGAGAAGAAGCGAAAGGGCGGATCTTCTGTTGTTTTCCACGTCCGGTGGACGGCGCCACTCCTCGGCCGCTCGCCCCGGTGCCGGCGGGCCTGGACGCGCCTCCGTGGCCGCCGCCGGGCGCGCCCTCCGCGAGCGCGCAGTGCCCAGCCCCGAGTGGGACGCGGGGACAGCCCTCCGCCCAGGAAGGGACAGTCTGCATTCACAACTGAGTCTGGGGCTCGGTACACCCAGCCTCCCGCGGGGAAACGGCGAGCCTGGCACTGGTGGTCCCCACTGGCCAGATCCCACCCAGCTCAGCGCAATCTTGTACGCCGGGAGCCGCGAGCCCAGGAGAAAGGGACGCAGGGACGCGCTAGCCCAGGAAGGAGGGCGGGGCTCAGGGGTGCAGGCACCTCTCGGCTTCCTTGCCCCTTTATTTCTTATCCCATTCCCTCTCCTCTTCTTTCTCCCCTTGGATCCTTCCAACCTTCCCATTCTTCTCGATCTTTCTGCAGCTCTCCTCCCAGATACTCACTGAAACAGTGGGAGGAGGAGCCACCGCCCTGCTGCCCTTTTGACTTTGTACATTCCTGATAGCCCCTTCCAAGCTGGGTTGGAAAAGAAAAAGCAAAGGATCCGGCTTCTAGAAAGAGTCATACCCCATTCGCTCCCACACATGCACACCTGGAAACAGTAGTCCAAGAGAAACATCAACCCTGGGCGAAATGATCAAGTGGTTACATCATTGCCCTTCTGTGATCGCGCACACACACTGCCAAGCAGGCATGCGTACATCCATGTGCTCGCCCTCTGTGGGACCCAGCCGCTCCCCACAGATGGCATTTTATGTGCTGTGTCTTTCTCCATCAAATGGAGACTCTCCTGTCTCATTTTCCCCAGGGCCTGCCTGGGGATATATCCGCTCCACCACCACTTAGCCTAAGCCTGCACTTGTCTCTCCCTCTTCTCACACCAAATCTCGCCCCTTACCCTACCCCTCAGTGGATATGTTCATTAAATACAAGTAAAAGGAGTCCACAAACTTCTCACCCAAGGTAGTTATTTTATACTAAAAATTATCTTCTCTTTAGGTGTCAATGTGCTAATAACCATAGAGTCTCCAGATACACTCTATTAATCCCACTATTTCTCCTGAGGACCCTGTGACTTTGAGATCTTGCTGGCAGGGGGCACCTGTGTGTTGAAAGGAATCAGACTAGACCCTGGGGTAACAGAAGTTAAAATGGGTACCCATAACTTAAAAACATATCTCAGCTTATCAGATATTGCCCAGCACACAGCACAGGATACCTTGGGAACAGGTACTTAGTAGGTGTCTTTTGTAGGAAGGAGGGGTTCTAGAGCAAGGTAGAGAGCAATGGTATTCCGTCCTGACTGCATATAATATTCACAAGGGAACCATGTAGGTATCTGTGTGTGTGGGTGTGTGTGGCGCACACGCAAGTGTACACAAAGCACCAGGGAATGGACCTGGATATATATTAATCATTTAAAAATATAAAAACCATTCTTATGCTCTGGGATGAAGCCTGGACATAAATTTGGGGAGTTTTGTTTTGCTTTTTCTTTTTTAATTCCTTTGGTGATTCTAAGATACCGTTGTGATTAAGAAGTGCTGCTAAAAGCCTTCTCAAAACACAGTTCCAAGACCAGCAGTATCATCATAACCTGGAAGCTGGTGAGAAACGCAGATCCTCAGTTCGCACCCCAGACAGAGTGAATCAGGAACTCTGGAGGCGAGGCCCAGTAATCTGTGTTTCAACAAGCCCTCCAGATGATTCTGATGCACACTAAAGCCTGACAACCAATGAGGGTTGTTTGGTCTATATGCTGCTGCTATACCACCCACAGAGCTAAAATAATATGCATATTTTAAAAGAACTATAAATAAGCTGCAAACAGATAAGGCTATGCCCACAAAGCCTAAAATATTTACTAGATGGCCCCTTACAGAAAAAAGATTCCATTCTAGACTAGAGGGTCATATGGCGGGGGACCCTGTTATCCTATCAGACAATGGCAGTATGAGAGTACTGAGAAGTTTTGTGAATTAGTAAGAGACAGGAGAATGTAGGGAAAGAGAATAGGAAGGTGTCCAGAGTAGAGGGAGGGAAAGGTATTTTTTTCTTATTCATATAAAACCAGACTTGTTTAAAGGATTTGCTAAAATCACTGGAGGTCAAAGCAAGATTGCCTTCTTTTAGTAGATGTGTATTATTTATAAGCATCAAGCAAACAAGTACGGAGGATCTGTCTTTAATATGGCTTACGTGAGCCATAGCAGTTTTCCAGGTAGAAGCTGAAGCAGACTAGGTCCATTTTTAGTCCACTTCCAGCAGCCCTACCTCTACCCAAAGCTGTTTGTGTGTAGGTTTGCTTTCCCTAGGAGCCCTTCAGTGCCTTGAAGACAGCAAATATAAGTTTTATTTTTGTGGTAGGTTGAGCCTGAAGCAGAGTGACAGGCATAGAGTAGCTGCTTACATATGTACATTTCAATCACTGTTTGTTTAAAAATTCTCAAGTGTGATTCTCTGTAGGAAATAGTGCCAACTCTTCAAGTATGTGCTAGGTTAGATATGTGGGAAAACTACACCAATTATCAGGTAGGGAGGAGGCTAAAAAGTATATAATAAAGGCTACGAGGCATCCAAAATGGCGAACATTATATTTTACTTATTGTTAAAAGAAATAATGCCCATCTTTGATACAACAGGGTAACCATTCATAAACTGGGATCAATCTTTATCCACTCAAAATAAAGTTGGTAAAGCTTATTGCTGGTTAATGTTAGTGCTATTTGTTCACCTAAAAATGGATCACCTCCCTGCTCATCATTCTTAGTAAGGTATGCAAACTAAATGTATACATGTGGATTTCCATTTTAAAACTAGACTTATAGCATCCATTTTGATTGAATGATACTATTTCCAGGCCTGGATCCCAGCCATTACTAATACTACTTGGCTGTGGTGGGGCTAAAATGAATTCTATTAAAAGAGAAAATCCTAAGTAACAGATATGTTCACAAGTTGCTCTCCATTTAGCATTCAATCTGTTTAAAAATATGTGATTCTTTTAATCCAGAATTAATGCAAAATTACTGCATTTCAGTACCGCATTGTGTGCTTTAATAAACTAAAATTTTTGCCAAAAACCTCATATTGTAATTTTTGGAAAAGGCAATCATTTGGGGCTTAGGTCGTCTCTCTCTGACAATGAAAAAAAAAGTTATTGATTCACAAACAAATATTTGTTTCCTCAAACTTATTCCTACCTCATGTTTCAAGGCCACTTCAAGTCATTCAGACACCTCACTTGCCATTAAATTAAGAACAGATGTAGCAACACCAGCATGATCTACTAGAGTGAAACCTTGTGCACTAGTCAGCTCAGGCTGCCATAACTAAATACCATAGACTGGGTGGTTTAAACAACAGCAGTTATTGTCTCACAGGTCTGCAGGCTGAATCCAAGATAAGGGTACTAGCAATGGCTGATTCTGGGGAGGGACACCTTCCTTGTTTGTGGAGGGCGACCTCCTCACTGTGTCCTCACAGATGAGAGGGACAAAGAGAGTCTAGATCTTTTTTTTTTTTTTTTTGGCGGAGTTTTGTTCTTGTTACCCAGGCTGGAGTGCAGTGGCGCAATCTTGGCTCACTGCAACCTCCGCCTTCCAGGTTCAAGTGATTCTCTTGCCTTTGCCCCAAGTAGCCAGGATTACAGGTGCCCACCACCAGACCAAGCTAATTTTTTGCATTTTTAGTGGAGACGGGGTTTCACCATGTTGACCAGGCTGGTCTCACACTCTTGACCTCAGGTGATCCACCCACCTCAGCCTCCCAAAGTGCTGGGATTACAGGTGTGAGCCACTGTGCCTGGCCTCTAGGTCTCTTCTTATAAGAATACTAATCCAATCCAATCACAGCTCCACCCTTATGACCTCATTCAACCTTCATTATTTTTGTGAAGGTTCTACCTCCAAATATAGTCACACTGTGGGGCCAGAGCTTCAACACACAAGTATGGAGGGGTGGGCACAATTCAGTCAACAGCACCCTGATTTTTAAAGATGTAAAAATTCAACCTTGCTCAAGTATAGGGTACCTAGTTAAATGCTGTGGAAAGCAATTAGCCTATGAAGTCTCATTTACACCCGTGATTGTAAAAACACAAACTTGATTTGAGTCTTTAGCACAGTAATAAAAAAGACTTAAAAATAACGGTATCCCTTTATGAAAATAATATGAATGTATGAAAGTATAGTTGAGGCTACCTAGGAGGTTGAGATGCTTGCAAATGCTAAAACATAACATAGTTAAGATGCCACTAAAGTGTAAAAGTTCACCAATAAAGATAGCAAAGACCATAATTTTATTAAAGTCCCACAAAACAAATACAATATAAAATTATTGCTCTAAATAATTTGATCAAATGCTTTTGATTAAATGCTTTTTTCTTTTTTCCTTTGACAGAGTCTCGCTCTGTTGCCCAGGCTGGAGTGCAGTGGTGTGATCTCGGCTCACGGCCACCTCCGCCTCCAGGATTCAAGCGATTCTCCTGCCTCAGCCTCCCAAGTAGCCAGGATCACAGGCATGCACCCCCATGCCTGGCTAATTTTTGTATATTTAGTAGAGACAGAGTGTCAACATGTTGGCCAGGCTGACCTCAAACTCCTGGCCTCAGCCTCCCAAAGTGCTAGGACTACAGACATGAGCCAACACGCTCGGTCTGATCAAATTCTTTTGATCAAATGCTTTTACCTATGCTAATCATGATGTTTTGCTGCATGTTTACACCCCATTTTCCCAAGGAAGAGGCAAATTACAAAAAAATAAAATTAAAAATATGGCAGAAAGTAAGATGTACCTTTAAAAAATACAAAATATGCCTCGAGGTCAATACAGATCCAGGCCTCTATTTCAAACTCTCTTATCAGTCACCATCTACTCCTAGGTATCTGTAACCACTAGTATCACACTAATATTCCTATGGATATTAGTTTGATGAATGTTTTTAAAGGCCATGGTTGCCCCCCGGGGGTGCATATTACTAAGATAAGGGTCTGCCTAGCTGGGACATACAGCCAACTACTCCTATAATCAGGCCTACTTAGCATGTTAGGCCTTCCCTGGCTGCCTCCTGATGGTCCTGTCAACACCTACCCAGTTCCCATACTGGACTGGCTCCCTAGTATAGTTCAGGTGAACAGTAATGAAATTCTAGGTTGAAAGATTTCCTTGCTTTGGCCCTCCTGCTCAAAATCAACCCCAAAGGACCAGATTAAATCTATCCCCATTCAAGAAAATCAGCTATTAAAGCAGACAAGGCAGATCGATTGCATGTCCCACTTTGTGTTTCTGGAAAAACATCCAACATCTTTACAATATATCCCCCTTCAATGAAGCTAGCTTAAATTCCTTTCTCTTTTCTACAACCAAATAACTCCCAAGGCAATAAAGGATTCAAGATGGAATTGTGGTCAACAGGCTGGACTACCTTGGAAAAGTCTAAAAGAAAGTATTATAAGAAAATGTATAGATATCTAAGTTTATCAGAACAGAAACCAGCCAAGAAATAGAACCTCTGTGTGATAATTACACAGGGCAAAAAAAAAAAAAAAAAAAGGAGGCAAGTGTGGAATTGGAGAGGCAACCCAGGCAACAGCAGGGAGATACTACTACCTATGGGTTTGAAGAACCAGAGGGAGAAGATAGGGCTAATAGAACACAAGAGTTAGGACTCCCCATGAGGATGTGGGATTATAGAGAGTGGTGTTGCCTAGCAAAGCTAGAAGCATAGTTGATACAACTATAGTTAGAAACCCATCCAAAACAGGAAGGTTAGGGGTGAGAGAAATTCCCTGGCTTCTACCCTCTTGCTCTCCTTCTACTTCCTGCCTCTTTTCCCCACTGGCCAAACCCAGCCAGAAGTTGATTGGATAAGAAGCTAGAGAAATGCAGGTGGCATGAGTCAATATTATACTATACAGGGCAAAGGGAGGGAAATGGATCAGAGAGCAAATAAATTGCCCAATAATCCACCAGTCTCTGACACTGGTTGCTAGATCTGCATCAGTAAGCCTGGTAGGTCAAGACTACTCAAATATGGTCTGCTTTAGTGAGGATTGGTTCGTCATCAATGATTCAATTGATTGGTCCTGAAGTAGAGAGAATATCAGCAATTCACATGAACTCAGTAGTAGTTGACTCGATTGGATTCATATGCAGACATAAAGTAATCAGAAACCAACTGAAAATGTTTTTCCATAGTAGAAAAAAACAAAATATGATTCCTACCTTCAATTAACCCTCTGGTTGTGGGGAAATGATCTAAGTGGCACCATGCTTCAGAGTGGAGACGAAGGAATAAAAAGTGAGCTAACATTTATTGAGCTCCTATTACGTTCCCCAGGCTAGCCATGTCGGTGGGCAATCTATTCACCCATACTGAGTATGGGTACTGAGTGCTTTATCAACACTGTTTCATTTAGTCACATAAAACCTTGTGTTAGTAGACAATTCTCCATGAGTCTCTGATAACTGTGCACATGTTATGAGCAAAGTCACTCACAGCTTTATTTCCAGAGTATCTTTGTACAGCAAACAGCCTTGAAAGATAAAAATGGTGTCTCTTTCCAGAGCAGAGGGCAGGGGTTTTGTTTGGTTGGTTTTTGTTGTTGCTGCTTTTTTTTTTTCCTTCTTCTGTTCTACTGCCCAATACAATGAAAATAATATCTTAGTCTGGCACAAAGGTCAGGCAGGTTTGCTTGCACACCATAATGAAAGATGTGGATTCTTTAAGCCTGGAATTCCTGAGCTATGTGACAAATCCACTTAGAACACAGCATCCACCTAGGCTGCTCACCATTACAAAGTAGACTTGCGTGGCAAGCGAACTAGCACGAGTGGGAAGCTCGGGCTGCTCCATATGCCGTGAGTCTCCAGTCTCTGGCCCGGGGGTCTTTTGTCTTTTGCCAGCATCCATGAAACTAAAGTAGGCTAACTTGTTAGCTTGCAAGTAAGATAAAATCTCAGACCCTTCATGTTTCTTGAAAGTAGGATCATGGCACCAGGGCAAAGCGAGAGGTACCTTGGGCGAACAACGTGAGGAGGAATTTGCTCAAGAACCTGCAAGAGCCTTCTCTACGGGCTCCTCTCTTCCCTCGCTCCAGTCCTGGCCTTGCTTGACTCCTTGGGTATTAAGTATTATATTACTCATTTTATAGATGAATATTGTAGACAAAGTTTTAGCCCAAGATCTGTCTCCATCCAAATCACATTTTACCATGTGTGTATATGTTCATGCATAACGTATTTATAGTTATGGAGGACCTGAAGTGGTGATGGCACCAGAGATTGTTAAAGAAAAACAGAATTGTCTGATAGGAAAAATACACCAAGCTTTTGAACAGTTTAGTAGAAACTGGACAGCATCATCTCTGATATCATTTTGACTTTGGAGTTCCGGATGCACAGTTCGCCTTGCATCACAAACAAATCATAGTGCATGCAACTGGGCTGTGCTGCACTGCAACATTAACGTATTACCTGGCCTTCACACAGAAGACAGCAGAACTCCCTTTGGAGTTTCAACACTGAAGAGATAGCCAAGAGATACAGAAAATTTGTTGCTATGAAAGAATAACTCAGTGTGAACTAAAATGCTTTGCAGACCATGAAGGAAAGTGGCAGGGCTGTAAACACTAATGGACCTTGTAAACAGTGGTTTCAGACATTATATCCAACCACTGTGGCAGATGAGTCACATTTTTTTTTTTTTATTTAGTGTCAGATGCAAGCACAAGAAAAAACATCCCTGGAAGCTTCATTGAAAGCTAATGATAAATTTTATGGAATATAAAAGGAAAGGGGATGTCAGGGAGAGCTAAAATGATATTTTCATTCAGATCACTTGAAGTTAAAAAATCCTTGCTTAAAAGAGGTGCTTAACTCCTTATTAGAAAGGTTAATTTGGGAACATTTAAATGAAAAACTTGAATTCCATTAATAGACATTAAGGAACGATGGAATCTGAAGTTGTTCCATTTGATAATAGAGACGGATGGGAGTAATGAGGGCAGACGAGGTCAAATTGATACATTAAAGTGAATGTTATATCTTGGAAAATTAAAATACATAAGTCTTTAAGTCAAGTCGAGAGCTCCTAAATTCCCAGCATTTGAATGGTGAAAATTGTCCTACATTTAATTTTGATTGGATGACATTATTAGGCATAAAGAAGGCAAGTTCCATATGCAATGAATACAATCATTCACATATATATAAATATATGTGTGTGTGTCTTTGTATACAGAGATACATACATGTAGCACTACCTAATATTCTAGAAAGAAAGCTGCTTATTTTGTCTGTTCTGGGACCCAGTGCCTTTACTGAGATCTCCAGGTAAAATCCTTTTGGGCCTATTCCATCTGTAACAAGCCAAAGGTATCTATAAAATTACCCAGAGGGGTTCTTCAACTTAGAGTTTTTGAATCTATAAAAGGCTTCATGGAGAAGTACTGAGCTAATATGATAAAAGACTTATATTCTATTTTACTAATCAGTTAATGTATGTACTGACACAGAATTAGTTAATTTAGTTATATAAACTGCAGTTACTTAACACCTCTTAGCTTCAGTTTTCTCCTGAGGAGCATAATGGAAAAACACATACCTTAATGTTAATGTGAATTTAACGAAATAATGCAAGCAAAGTGCTTGGCATGCACCTAGTTTTTTAAAGTGTTAGCTATTATTGTTATCATGCACACTATAGAAAATATACTTTCTCCTCACAGAGGATTGGTGAAAACCGTGAGCCATGTATGATGCTAAGGATCTGAGCTATAGTTCTTCTCTTTGGATCTCTAGGGTTTGCTTAACATCTTCTAAGTCCCCCACAATGTTCTTATTCTGCCCTTCAGGGGGAAGGAAGGGGTCAAATGCCTCCCAGCATCAGGACTGAGAAGTCTCAGATGTTATCTGCAATATCTCAAAAGTTCACATTTCAATATCCGAGTCTTTGTATACCATGGTAAATGATCTTCAAACTCTCCTCCAAAGTGCTCTTCTGAATGCCTGCCAAGGATTACTCATGTCCCAGAAAGTGGCTTCTCTCTCAACGTGTGCATACCACAGCTTCCTGTTCCTTTGGGAGGGCTCTGAGCCTGACACCCCTCAACGTTGCCAGATCTGTGTCGTTTGCTCTGCGTTGCGGCAGGGATGGAGGGAACCTGATTCCATAACACTTCTGGTTGGAGGAATCACCTATGTGTTTGGTCATCACCAAAAAGAATCCCCTATTGTGTGGTAAGTAAGCTATGATGCCACCTGCTTAGCTCCATTGAACATCAACCCGCCTGGTTACAGCAGCCACGAGACCTTGCTTTGTATGAACTGCACTCCTGATACCTTGTGTACTGCAGAACAGAAACACTCTAGAAGGGTTATTATTACACACAATGGCACCCCCTTCCCACTTTCCCCTTCAAAACAGCAAATATTTATATAACACTTTGGCTCTAAGTGTTATATAATGCCAGCTACTATATTATATTTATATAATACCAGCTATTGTTCTAAGCACTTTACATGTAACAATTCACTCAGTCCTCAACAGCAACACTATGAGATGGAAACAAGAATTATCTCCATTGTACAGGTTAGGAATGTTAGGCACAGAGGGGTTAAATAGATTGCCCAATAGACATGGCTAGTAAGCTGCAGAGCAGGGCTTCTAGTGCTCTGCTGTCTTTCAAGTGGCATGATAAACCCAAGTTTATGTAACCATTATAAATAATTCTTAATATGGAGCATTCTCTAACTCTGAAATTGCAATCATCGACATATATAAATGTATATCCACAAGAAAAGAAGAACTACAAATTGTACACGAAACATTTTGGACACATTAGTGATAATTAACTGGAAATAAAGTCACTTGTCTTATGGGAACTTCCCTAAAGCAAAAATAAATATAAGATGCAAAATATTACAAAACCAGACCTGCAGTCCATCTTATGCATTTTCTTTGCAGAAGTAGAAAACGCAGGATAAATATCTGTTTCATGAAACGCTCTTAGGAGAATTATAAGTACCTTTAGAAATAGCTCCCACATAAGTCAGCTCTGAATGTCTTGATTAATACTGCCATCTAATGCCCAATGGAGAAATCCAAATTTACTTTAGACTGAACGTGTCCTGGTGCTGTCCTCCAACATTACTAACAGAAATGGCAGCACAAATTGTATTATCAACTAGGATTCTATAACTGTATCAATCATTGTGAGATAAACTTTAGAAAGTAACAAGAGACTGTGGCTCTTTAGCATTACCGTCCAGCTTTAGGCGCCTTAGTTTCAGGGTATGGTGGCATGGTCATTACAAAAACTGATTTCATTATAACCTCCCGCCAGGTAGAAGACCAACATCACAAAATACTGTCAGTAAAACCCTACTGAAAAAATCAATATTTATTTTCCTTTCTATTTAAATCTCTTTAGATTTTTTTTTTTTTCTCTCTGGCTTCTTCTTGAGAAGTGTACTGATAAAACATGTCTTCCCTTGGCCTGCAGAAAAATACCAAAACAAAATGCAGAAACTAAACAAAGTCTAAAGTGTGACAATAAGACCAGGTACTGTATGTATAAAGAAAAGTATAATCTATACTATGCACGATTCACTCACGTCTCTAATCCCAGCTGCTTAGAAGGCTGAGGAGTGAGGATCACTTGAGTCCAGGAGTTTGAGGCTGCAGGTAGCTATGACAACACCATTGCACTTCAGCCTGGGAAACAGAGTGAGACTCCATCTCTTCAAAAAAAAAGAGAGAGAGAAAAAAAAATAATATGGTTTATTTTCACTTTTACATATATATATATCAGTGTAAAGGCATACATTGTTCTACTTTTATCTCTCTTGGATTATTTCTCAATACTTGATTGATAGTTATTTCCTGGTAACAAGAAGATTGGGTGACCCTTGGATCCTTTTAGCTAGGATATGAAAGATTAAAAGAAAAATTATTCCGGTAATTTATATATTGGTAAGTTAAAGAACCTTGACTCTTCCTGAACAGTTCCCATAGTTTTTACACGTTTATTTAATCTTTACTTAAATTTTAAACATTTTATAAACTATTACATTTTTATAATCTACATGTTAACTAATAGTCTTCTCTTAATGTGACTTCCCAAAATTACGTATTCAGCCGGTCGTGGTGGCTCACACCTGTAATCCCACCACTTTGGGAGGCCGAGGCGGGTGGATCACCTGGCGTCAGGAGTTCGAGACCAGCCTGGCCAACATGATGAAACCCAGACCCTACTAAAAATACAAAAACTAGCCAGGCATGGTGGCAGGCACCTGTAATCCCAGCTACTCAGGAGGCTGAGGCATGAGAATTGCTTGAACCTGGGAGGCAGATGTTATAATGAGCCAAGATGGCACCACTGCACTCCATCCTGGGGGATACAGCGAGACTCTGTCTCCAAAATAAAAAAAAAAAAGAGAAAATAAAACAAAACAAAACTGATATATTCATTCTTGTCAACATGATTGAGCAAATTTTAGATAACTAGTGCTATAATAACCACACATGTACTACGCCTAGAAGAATTCAATTCATGGCCTAAAGCTCATTTGATCTTTCAACTTCCCTAACTTCCCCAAAGTAAGAATGCTTTGTTCAGTACAACTAAACCACGAGTAGACCCCATTGGTTAATCAGTTTCACAAGGATAGTTCTCACATCATGAGTGGGACTGAGACATGCCTCCATCCCATGTGGCATATGGAAAGACAACTTGAGCAGTGCACAGAACAAAATGTCAGGGCCAGAAAAGAGGATCCCTAAGTAAGAAATGAACTTGCCACGATTTATCCACCTAGCATCCTCCCTTCCCCATTGCCCTTAGATCTGCTTGCTTCGTCGCCTTTCTAAGGCTGACAAAATTAAAAAGTAGGATCACTGTTTAAAAAGGGCAGAAAATCATCCAGGGATAGCCCTACATATTGACCAATTCCATCTTATGACATTTATGCATGTACTTACACAAAATAGGAAAAAATGCTGTTTATGCAATTTCAAGCCAGTTTTTAAGAAAGAGTTGAATTATAGTTAAAAGTGATTCTGAAAACTGATAAAATACTGTCAAATTTGTAATGAATAGCTATTTTCACAATAGCAAATGATTTGAGTCCATTCAGCCTCTACTGTTCAAATCAGTTTGTTGCTGGCACAGCTGAAACCATTTGCTGGAGTATTTGGAATTGAATACAAAGAAAAATAAATAGCTTGACCTGACATTAATTAATATAATGTTGTTAGGAGCAATTTAGCTTGCTAGACGCAAAACCAAAATTTTTTAAGATTTAACCTTCTAGTATGAAGTACTTCTAAGCAATTTTCAGCAACTCCATATGGAATTCTTAAAATGCAGAACCAACATTATTATAATAATGGCTATGAACCAGGGACAGAAAAGAGGCAGACATTCATCCTGACAGAGATAAATAATGGCCAAAGTAAATTATTAGCTGGATATTTGTTATACATGAACTAAACCATCTCACTTATATTTACACACAAAGCATAATGTTCTGGAATCCATTCAAATGAACACAGTAGTAGTTACTAGGGAAAAATGATTTTGATTGTATCATTAAATTTAAAGCATTCACTTTAGGCACTGAGCACAGCCCTCAAGTGGGCCTTTTATCACAGGCTTAATGTGAAGAGTGCAAGAAAAAACTTGCTAGCTAATGTTTTTAGCATCTAAAGCTCTCTCCACTTTTTGGTGAAAATATCTAAAATACTTAGGAAAAAAAGTCAGCATTGCATTTCTAATTCAGCTTCAAAAATAATGTGGAAATATTGGGGAAAAAAAAAGAATGAAATGGCAGTGGGGGTGCTGGGGGGGAACTGCTTACTGATTGTCTGCTGCCTGTTCAGGATAGTAAATGTCATTGGCCATAAGGGACTGTGAAGCCTCATCACTCTAGATTTCATGAAAGACAGAAACTAAAGTAGAGATAACTTGAAAAGTTCTGCTACCCTGAATCACTTACCACAAATTGAAACATACATTGGGGTTTTATGTTGAGTAATAATTGACCATATTTTGAGAAAACTGCCTCTTATTTTGTTTTCCTGATTTTCTGTCAAAAAAAAAAAAACCCAGAAATACCCATCCAACGATTAAAGTTGACCATTGTGTATAGTGATTTTTAATCTTTGTAATAGTAGTAGTTGTTGTTGTTACATATCCCTTTGAGAATCTGATGATCTCTCCAGAAAAATCCATGTATGTTCCCTTCAGTTCTGCATGTTTCAGAAGATGCATACAAGTTTTATTCAATTTAAGAAGGTGATAATGTAGGTAGGAATAGGATGAGCAGGATAAAAAAGGAATGTGATAATGTACAACATGATGATGAAGAGCGATTCTGGAACCAGGTTTGGATGGTTCAGGGCCATCGAGCACAGCTCCACATAGAGGGAGGATAAAGAGAATGGTATCCTAGCTCTGATGGGGTTCAAATCCACCCCCACCATTCATAAACTCCAGGAACTGTCAAGTTCTTAGTCTCCGTTTCTTCACCTGTATACTTATATCACCATTTTGAATATTAGAAAAAGTAATGCCTGCAAAACATTTTTAAATAAGAGGCGTGGCACATAGTAAACACATAGAAAGATAAGCTGTTACCATTGTGCCCAAGTTGGAGCTAGTATAATATCATAGAATGACATGCCAAGTTATTTTTCTAATCCTTCATGACCGACTTCTTGGATATGTTTTCTACCTGGTTGTACCATGCACATGTTCACTATTCCCATGCTTTGGAGTGTCCTCTTCTTATCCCTTTTCACACTGATAAGCTTCTACCCAGCATTTCATTTCCAACTCAAATATCACTTCCACTTGGATAGTTTCCTCAATTCCCTTGGACAGAGCTTGCTGTTCCTTTTCTATACTCATAGTATGTATTATCTCTATTATTTAACTCGTCACCTTATACTGAAGTTTTAAATCCACCTTTTTATACTCTTAGATTGTAACATTTTTATTTCTATTCCCAAGTCTTAGCATATGACTGGCAAAAAGCTAAATATTTAATAATAGATATGTGGAAATAAAGAAATAAGAAAGAGAAGGATGGAGTAAGGGAGGGAGAAAGGAAAGAAGGGAGGCTGGTTGTATTGCCAACCTCCATCAAAATGGAATAAAAGTGAACCCATTATCTTCACCCACACCTGAAATTCCCTGGAGTTCTCTTTCTCTAGGTTTATATGTTTTTTGTTTGTTTTTTGTTTTTCAGTGCTTTCACTGTCTCCCAGTTTAAAACCATAGTCCTATCTGACTTTCTTGCTCAATTCCTTAAAAGGCAATCCATTAGAAGGCCATCTTATCTCTCTTTTTTTGAGATAGAGTCTACTCTGTTACCCAGGCTAGAGTACAATAGCGCAATCTCAGCTCACTGCAACCTCCACTTCCCAGGTTCAAACAATTCTCCTGCTTCAGCCTCCTGAGTAGTTGGGATTGCAGGCATGCACCACTACACCTGGCTAATTTTTCTATTTTTAGTAGACAAGAGATTTTGCCGTGTTGGCCAGGCTAGTCTTGAACTTCTGACTTCAAGTGACCCTCCTCCCTAGGCCTCCTAAAGTACTAATATTACAGGCATGAGCCACTGCACCCGGCCAACCATTTTATCTTTCTTCATGGAATATCTTCATCAGTCCACCTCTTATTCCTTTTATACTAATAGTTTAGAACTTGTGCCTAAAGCATTTTTAAAACCTTCCTTACTGCTCTCTCATGTCCAGTCTCTCCCTACTAAAATTTAGTTTTCCCAGAGAAAAACTAATTATGTCATTTTCTTGCTAGAATACCTTTAAGAGTTCCCTGTTGCCTGACACTCAGTGTGCTCCAAAGTGTGGTCCCAGCCAGCCTTTTCAGAATTCTCTCACTCAATCCCTTCTCCTTTGGCCAATGAAGTAGGCACATTTCTCTTACTCCACCACACTTTTGATCTCTTCCTCTACACCATACCTTTGCTCTTGGTCACTCTCTTCTCCAATGCCCTTCCTTTTTTCTTTTTAGCTCATATAAATCTTTTAATTAATAGTGTTCTATTTATCTAAGACCTCAGACCAGTGATTTACAGCCCATGGAGTACTAGAGATCATTTTAATGCTAAAAAAATTAAATGTTGAAGATGTCCAGGTCTGTCATGAACTGAAGGGTCTGAGATTTTAACTACTTGCAAACTAATAAGTTAAGCCTGTTACTGTTTCATGAATGCTGGCAGAAGCAGGAGACTCCTAGACCAAAGACAAAGGGCTTTGGCATAACGAAATAAGCAGCAAGCACATCAGGATACTAAGGCTCATAGCCCTTGCACCCAGTACTACCAGAGCAGTATTATGGGCCCAGATAGGTCTTTCACATCCACTGAGTTTGCTCACAGATGAGAAACCCAGGGCCTTGGGCTCAGCATTATTATTCTTTTTCTAAATTTAGTTATTAATTGATATATTATATTTGAGACATTTATGTGGTTTGTGTGATATTTTCTTACATGATAGAATATGTAATGGACAAGTCATGGTATTTGAGGTACCCATCACCTCAAGTATTTATTCCTGTATGTTGGGAACAATTCAAGTCGTCTCTTCTAGCTACTTTCAAATATAAAATACATTGTTGTTAATGGAATCAACCATATCTTTTTTTTTTCTTTGATTCTATATCTTTTTTTTCATTTTGTTTGTTTGTTCTGTCACCCAGGTTTGAGCGCAGTGGCATGATCTCGGCTCACTGCAACCTCCACCTCCTAGGTTCAAGCCATTCTCCTGCCTCAGCCTCCCGAGTAGATGGGATTACAGGCATGCACCACCACACCTGGCTAATATTTGTATTTTTGGTAGAGATGAGGTTTCACCATGTTGGCCAGGCTTGTCTCAAATTCCTGACTTCATGATTCACCCGCCTCAGCCTCCTAAAGTGCTGGGATTACAGGCATGAGCCACTATGCCCAGCCGATTCTATATCTTTGCTACTATGTACAGTGCTGCAACAAACATGAGAGTGTAGATATTTCTTTGATATGCTGATTTATTTTCCTTTGGATAAAGACCCAGTGGTGGGATTGCTGGATCATATGGCACAACATTTCAGCATTATTTTTTAATATTTTTTATTTTTTTGAGAAAGCCTTGTTCTGTTGCCCAGGCTGGAGTACAGTGGCATGATCATGGCTTACTACAGCCTCAATCTCTCAGGCTCAAGCAATCCTCCCACCTTAGCCTCCTAAGTAGCTGGGACTATGTGCAGGCCACCATGCCTGGCTAATTTGTGCGTGTTTCTTGTAGAGATGGAGTTTTACCATGTTGCCCAGGCTAGTTCTGAACTTCTGGGCTCAAGTGATTTGTCCACTTTGGCCTCTCAAAGTCCTGGGATTACAAGCCTGAGCCACTGTACCTAGCCTCCAGCATTATTTTTGAGCAAGCAGCAAACATTGTAGCAAATAATAGTCAGTCCTTTTCTCTCCAAGTAGCACGCATTCATAGGGAAGTCAGACTATGATCCCTTTATCTACTAGTTGCCTGAATTACTAGCTACAGAAATGGGTTCACCAGTAGTGGGATACGCCTTGCAGTGTGTGGAGACATTCAGGGCTCATGGTTAAAAATATTAAGAGTTTTCCACTCTTAACAATATTGAGTGGCAAACATCATGACAAACAAGTATACATTCATACCCTTGTATTCTATTAGTCATAGAAGTATCTACATACCTTTTTGAAAAGTAATTATATAGGTAATTTGTGAAGCCTCAGTCAGTCTACAGAAAGTGCAACTCTCATTTCTGTCATCCTTAGGGGTCTGTAATATACACAGGTTGGAAACCACTACTTTTCATTATAAAGCTCTTTGAGGTCTCAGACTGCATTTTGATGTCTTTTTATTTCCCATGACCTAGCGTAGGGTTAGGTTTATTCTAACTATTTAACAGATACTTGTTTAAAAAAAAAAAATGAAGGTAAATAGAATTTGACAATAAATTCCAGTTGAAAACTATGGAGAGGCCGGGCGCGGTGGCTCAAGCCTGTAATCCTGGCACTTTGGGAGGCCGAGACGGGCGGATCACGAGGTCGGGAGATCGAGACCATCCTGGCTAACATGGTGAAACCCCGTCTCTACTAAAAAATACAAAAAACTAGCCGGGCGCAGTGGCGGGCGCCTGTAGTCCCAGCTACTCGGGAGGCTGAGGCAGGAGAATGGCGTAAACCCGGGAGGCAGAGCTTGCAGTGAGCTGAGATCCTGCCACTGCACTCCAGCCTGGGCGACAGAGCGAGACTCCGTCTCAAAAAAAAAAGAAAACTATGGAGATACATTTCATAAAGAGTATCAGTGAAGGCAGCTGACTTTGAAAACAACAGGAGACAAAGAGTAACCGTACATCGAACCCAGGATGTGGGGAAGCAGGTTTCCGCAGGAGTTTGGTTCCATTTCTCTTTGGTGTGTTGTAGAATTCTGTTAAAGTTCTGAGCAGTAACAATTCAATAGCCAAAAAGAGATGCTTCTGGCAGGTAATGATACAGTAAAGTCACCATGACAGAGTTCAAATAGTAGCAGAATATTGATCAGGAGACAGATTCTAGTTTGAGTTCTTCCCCTAACAAGTTGTATGATATTTGACATATATCTCCTGTCTTCATCTGCAGTGGACAGGGACAAGGCTGAATTCTGTAGGGGATGTTGTTGGGGTCTCATCATGGTAGACAGCAAACAATGGCCACACTTTTTTTTTTTTTTTAAGTTCTTCCCATCAACAGAATTTCTCCATTCCTGGGGCATTGAATTGGCCCCGTGACTTCCTTTGACCAACAGAATGTGGCAGAAGCAACCTTGTGCACGCCCCAAGCCTGGACCTCAAGAAGCCTTGCAGCTTGCACTCTTGCACTGAGAACCCTCTCACCACACAAGCAAGCTTGAGTTACCTTTATGAATCAGGGGTCAGCAAACTTTTTCTGTAAAGAGTCAGATGGTAAATATATTAGCTTTGGTGTCTGTACAGTCTCAGCCTCTTTCATTTTACTGATAAAGCAGATACAGGCAAGATATAAACGAATGTACTCCAATAAAGCTTCATCTACAAAAACAAGCAAAAAAACTGGATTTGGCCCATGGGTCACAGTTTCAGATCCCTACGATAGAAGATAAGAAACTATGCGAAGAGAGCCCCAGCCATGCCCACTGCCCCAGCCATCCCAGCTAAGGCCCCAGACGTGGGGGCAAGCCCAGCTTAGAACAGCTGAAACCTCCTGAGACCTGCAGCATGGTCCAGCTGCCCCATCACATGAACAACCTGAAGAAATCTGAAATGAACTCAGCCACTGCCGTTTTAAGCCTCTAGGCGGTTTGCTGCACTGCCAAAGTTCAACCATACACACATTCCAATCTTCTTTTCCAGTCTAAATTACCTGTTCTCCAGCGGCTGTAAGGTTACTGAGGGCCCAGAGCTGCTCCTACTTCAGAGAACTGCCTTACGTTAGAGATTACACTCTGCCCCCAAGGCAGTCCACGATAAATGGCTGACAAGGAGGTACAACAGGTCAAACCCCTACTGCAAAGTGGGTGCAATTCAGGAGTTGTGGGCTCTCTCCGGGAAGCTGGAGTGAGTTTTGGAGATTTCCTCTGAAATCTTGCTTTGTTCGGGAGCTTCTTCCCTGCCCTGCCTTGCTTCCCTCTCTTCCCTTCTCCTGCATGTACTCTTCCAATAGACCATTTGCACAAAAATCACCATGCCAAGTTCTGCTTTTAGGAAACGTAAGATAGCTCCTAAAATTTCTTTGGTATCCATCATAATTATAATCAGACCACAACTTGGGGTAAAAGACTGAGACACAAATGTGAAGGGCAACATAATAAACCAAAAAGATGAAATTAAACCCACTTTAAGACATGGCAAGAAGAAGAGCATGATCTTCTATGCCTCAAATGCCTTGTCTGCACCTAGAAATGCTAGTAGGGGAAGGAAAATTGAAAGGAGAATTTCTTGGAATAAAATTAAAATCCTGGTAATCTGTCTTCACTTAATATCATTTCCTTAAAATTACCAAAATCCTTGAAATATATGTTTATTATATTGTCCCAAAAAAGTCCCTGTTATATAGTTGGTGCATTTCTCCCCTCCAAATCTCATGTTGAAATTTGATGCACTGTGTTGAAGGTGAGACCTAGCAGGAGGTATGTGGACGGATCCCTCATGTGTGACTTGATGCCATTCTTAAAGGATTAAGTGAGTTCTCACTCGAAGTTCCGACAGGAGCTGACTCTTAAAACGAGTCTAACACCATTCTCTCCTTTCTCTTGCTTCTGTCTCACCATGTAACACCTACTTCCACTCCCCCATGAATGGAAGCTTCCTAAGGCCCTCCCCCAAAGCAAATGTGGGTGCCATGCTTCTTGTACAGCCTGCAGAACCATGAGCCAAGTAAATCTCTTCTCTTTATTAATTACGCAGCCTCAGGTATTCCTTTACAGCAACACAAAATGGACTAAGACAAACCTTATTCTATTGGACACTGTGCACACATCATGATAAGAGATAATGTTAGTCCCTAATCTTGTCTCCCTTTTGTCCTTTGTTTCCTCACTGAGAAAAAACAACACAAGTTGTTCCAACACATCGTGTGAAAATTGAGACTAATGAATTCATGTACATAAATTACATTGAAATCACCAGATGGACAGTAATTTGTAAATACAATATACCTATCATCATTATTCTTCAAACAGCATTCTGAGTATTCTGAATCAAAAAAAAAAAAAAAAAAAAAAAAAGAAAGAAATATTGCCATCAGCGGGTTCCCTGTAAACTGGGAATTGGGTAGCTGGCAAAAGGAGAGATCTGAAGGAAATCTGAAGAAAAAGTAATGACAGCAGCAGGGTTCCCTTTCAAAGGAAGAGAAATAAAGAATTGTCAGAGAGGAAATACTAATAACTAGCACAGCGAAGTATGTGAAAAGAATCTCTAAAAGATGTGAGATAGAAACAGAAAGACAGCCTATATCTAGAGGCTAGAAAGGGGAAATTTAAGAAAAAGAAAATGCATTTGTTGGAATAACATGAAGATGCTTCCTCCATGTGGATATGTCTTCTAGGGATGAAAACACTCAGGAAAAGAGTGTAGTGAAAAATAAAATCAGGAATACCTTGGTAGATACACACTGGAATTTACACATTCTTAAATATGTGTTAGTTTTAAAACATAAAGATTTAAACAAATGTTTTCTGTTTTGATTTTCACCATTTCAATTAGTTTATATTTTTTTCTAAGTGAGAAGTATTATCCAAACTAAGATGGTTCTGTCATACTTGCTTTCTTAGAAAATAAAAGAAAAAGAAAGAAAGGAGGGAAAGAACAGTTCAATATACAGACTTCTTTTGAAATGCTGAGCACTTCATCCAAACTTTCTATATCTTAGTTTCCTCACTTGTATATAAATGAAAAGATCACGATATGTTTTAAAATTCAATAATTCTTAGGGAAAAACATGAGGTTTTGCTGCATGAATACTAACTGGAGGAAACATTCTACATGGCATTTTTAAGTCAAATTGCTGTTTGTAACCTTAGAATACAACTTAGAAGAGCAATACTTTCTGCATTGCTTCAAATCTAAAAGTATTCAAAAAAAGCTAATTTGGTACAGCTGGGAAGAGTTCTAAGGCTGTATGTTAATCTAATGACTGTTTAGTATAGGAAATTATAGCTTAAATAATTTATATGAATTTGGATATTCATTAAGGTTTAACAGCATTTGAGAAAGAGTAATTTTAAGACCAGGAACTAAAAATAGTGGCATTTGCTTTCACAGAAACCACAAGTAAATGGCAAAGCATATAATTAATGTACACATTACTTCATTTTAGGGTTTATGCAAACCAAGAGTTACACAAACTATAAGACATTTTGAGTTCAATGCATGTGGTTATTTTCCGGGAATTAAAAAATCTGTAAGATTGAAAAAGGAATCAACTAGATAACTTTAAAATAAAAATTAGCAGGAAGGCTTAGGGAAGCATTTTTGTGGATAAATTTGACTTCATCATAATCAAGAGAAGGGTGTAAAGACAGACTAGGGAGAAAGATGGCAAAGGATAATTAGGAAGCAACATCCCAAAGCAGGTGAAAGCCATGAGAATTCCTCTCTCACATGGAAGGGGATTCCCTGAAAATGCGCAGAAGTAATTGTCCCTCAGGAGGGGAAGAGGCGAAAGCAAATGTAATTAACTACTAGTTGCCAAGACATTTGCTTTTTCATGGACTTCAATTCTGCTCTTCTTGTCTCCTTCTAAACCACTCGTTCTTGGCCATTGGTACGAGGAAGTGCTTCCTGAACTCATGTGGTTCAAATCTCTCTCCCTGTGCCCCAAGTCTCATTTCAATTTTGATGACTGCCCTCTGGGTACTGGTACTCCATGGATCTGAGTGGGTTCCATGATTGACTTCTGATTTGAATTCTCTAAATTACCATGAATATTACCATCTGAAATGTTCCCTATTTTTTACTCTTCTGACAAAATCTACCCCTACTTCCATGGCTGTAACTATTTAGTCATTATAAAATATTTGAATTGGCTAATCAAGATATTTGATATATGCCACAATCCAGACTGTTGTCATATAAAACACACGTTTCATACCTTTGGTCTTCAATGTGAAGAATTTCACATTGCTTATTATTTAGGCACCAATACATTATAGAATATATAATTTTAAAAATTATGTGTAATTCTATATTATTAAAATATACAAATATAATTTATGTATCTTAATAACAGTGTTACTGACTTTCAATAAATCAGCATGTTAATCTCACAACTAAGATTTTGTTAATAACTGAAAAGTATTTTATTCTGGTAAAGTATACATAATACAAAATACCTTCTGAACTATATGAAAGTGTAGAGTTTTGTGGCATTAGCATATTCACATTGTTCAGCAACATCGCAACCATTCATCTCCAGAAGGTTTTCATCTTCCCAAACTGAAACTCTGTAACCACTAAACACTAACTTTTCATTCTCCCTCCTCCCAACTACTCCCAACTACTGACAACTACCATTCTCTTTTCTATCTCTACGAATTTGACTACTTTAGTTACCTCATGTAAGTTGGCTCATACAATATCTGTCCATGTATGACTCATTTATGACAGCTAGCATAATGTCTTCAAAGTTCATTCACGTTTTAGTACGTGTCAGAATTCCTCTTTTTTTTTTTTTTTTTTTTTTTTTTTTGGGACGGAGTCTCCCTCTGTCTCCCAGGCTGGAGTGCAGTGGCGCGATCTCTGCTCCCTGCAAGTTCCGCCTCCCGGGTTCACGCTATTCTCCTGCCTCAGCCTCCCGAGTAGCTGGGACTACAGGTGCCCACCACATTACCCGGCTAGTTTTTTGTATTTTTTAGTAGAGACGGGGTTTCACCCTGTTAGCCAGGATGGTCTCGATCTCCTGACCTCATGATCCGCCCATCTCAGCTGCTCCCAAAGTGCTGGGATTACAGGCTTGAGCCACCGTGCCCGGACGAATTCCCTTCCTTTTTAATGCTGAATAGCATTCCATCGTGTGTGTGTGTGTGTGTGTGTAATTTTTATACACACACACACACCACATTTTGTTTATCCTTTTAAACATTGATAAACACATGAGTTCTTTCTTGGCTATTATTAAGAATGCTGCTATGAATGTGGATGTACAAATATTTGTTAAAGTTTCTGCTTTCAATTCGGAATGGTCATAGTTTTTGTTTCATTGTTTATATTTAAAGTCTACAACATTATGTTATGGGATACAGAGATACTGAAAAGGTTACTATAGTGAAACAAAGTAACATATCTATAACCTCACACAGTTACATATTGTGTGTATGTGTGTGTTGGTAGCAATAGCAGCTATAATCTACTAATTTAGCATGAATCTCACAAACAGTACAAATTTACTGCCCATGGTCTTTGTGTTACAACATTAGATCTCTAGACTACAGAGAACTCAATCGTGAAAAAACAAATAACCCAGTTAAAAAATGGGAAAAAGACCTGACTAGATATTTCTACAAAGAATACATAAAAATGGCCAACAGGTATGAGAAAATGTGCTTCACATTAATAAAAGGGAAACACAAATCAAAACCACTATGAGATACCATCTCACCTCCCGTTAGGATGGCTGATAACAAAAAGACAAAAGACATCAAATGTCAGCAAGGATGTGAAGAAAAGGGAATTCCTATCTACCGTTGATGAGAATTTAGGTTGCTACAGCCATTAAGGAAAACAGTATGGAGATTTCTAAAGAAATTAGAAATAGGGCCAGGCGCGGTGGCTCAAGCCTGTAATCCCAGCACTTTGGAAGGCCGAGACGGGTGGATCACGAGGTCAGGAGATCTAGACCATCCTGGCTAACACGGTGAAACCCCGTCTCTACTAAAAAAAAATACAAAAAACTAGCCAGGCGAGGTGGCGGGCGCCTGTAGTCCCAGCTACTCGGGAGGCTGAGGCAGCAGAATGGCGTGAACCCGGGAGGCGGAGCTTGCAGTGAGCTGAGATTGGGCCACTGCACTCC
>NC_045455.1:24675641-24699975 GCF_002776525.5 Piliocolobus tephrosceles | reverse complement strand
AGGCCAGGCGCGGTGGCTCAAGCCTGTAATCCCAGCACTTTGGAAGGCCGAGACGGGTGGATCACGAGGTCAGGAGATCTAGACCATCCTGGCTAACACGGTGAAACCCCGTCTCTACTAAAAAAAAATACAAAAAACTAGCCAGGCGAGGTGGCGGGCGCCTGTAGTCCCAGCTACTCGGGAGGCTGAGGCAGCAGAATGGCGTGAACCCGGGAGGCGGAGCTTGCAGTGAGCTGAGATTGGGCCACTGCACTCCAGCCTGGGCGACAGAGCGAGACTCCATCTCAAAAAAAAAAAAAAAAGAAAAAAAAAAGAAATTAGAAATAGAACTACCATATGACCCAGCAATCCATCTTCTGGGTATATACACAAAGGCAATAAAGTCACTAGCAAACATATCTGCATACTCATGGTCATTGCAGCATTAGCTACAACAGCCAAGATCTGTAAATGACCTCTGTATCTGTCAACAAATGAATGGATAAAGAAACTGTGGTACAGACATAAAATGGAATATTATTCAGCCCTAAAAAAGAACAAGATCTTGCCATTTGCCACATGTATGAGGCTGAAGGATATTATGCAGACAGATGACAAATATTTCATGATCTCACTTATATGTAGACTCTAAAACAAAAATTCAAACATAAGAGAAAGAATAAAACAGGGATGGGAGGGAGGGGGGAAGAAATAAGGAGACGTAGGTTAGAGGATACAAAACTAAGTATTTTAAAAATTACTTTAGTGACTGGTTAAGTGTCCTGCTCCTAGCTACTCAATACATTTCTACTAAATGCAAAATAGCATTCCCAATTTCCCATGATTATTTTGTTGTCAAATATTAACATTTGTCATTTTAGCAAAATGATAGGAATTACTTTTCTAATTAATAAAATGAATCCCTATTTTCCTTTAGGAGTCTTCATAGAAATTGTTACAAAATAGTTGGAAGGAAATGTACAATGAAAGGTTATTTTAAGAAAGGTTATATGAAGAATTGCTTCTTAATTAACAATCCTCTTTACCAATTTAGTTGTAATTGATGTCCTTATAAAAGTGAAGTTTCTGTAGCATTAAGATTCTTCCTTAAGGCATGTAGTAATCATTTAAAGGTGGACTAACATACAACGAAGGTTAACCAGTAAGTCAGGTTGCACTATTGGTAAGTTTGTGCTATTAGTGTACACTTTCAACTAAAATGAATATCGTTGAATTAGATGCTGTTACCTTTCTAATTTTACCGGCAATTTTAAAAAGAAAATGAAATCCTTCGCCTGAAAAAGTAAAGGTCATTTAACTTCCCTTGCATTGTTTGTAATCTTTTAAAAATATTCTAGGCCGGGCGCACTGGCTCAAGCCTGTAATCCCAGCACTTTGGGAGGCCGAGACGGGCGGATCACGAGGTCAGGAGATCGAGACCATCCTGGCTAACACGGCGAAACCCTGTCTCTACTAAAAAATACAAAAAATTAGCCGGGCGATGTGGCGGGCACCTGTAGTCCCAGCTACTCAGGAGGCTTAGGCAGGAGAATGGCGTAAACCCGGGAGGCGGAGCTTTCAGTGAGCCGAGATCTGGCCACTGCACTCCAGCCTGGGCGGCAGAGCGAGACTCCATCTCAAAAAAAAAAAAAAAAAATTCTAACGAAAAATAACATGAATATCTAAATTCATAAAGATTCCCTCCACTTTAGTCTCTTTACCTTATTAAATATACTCTCATTACTGATGCTAATTGTGAAAATAAACCACACATGACCTCCAAATCACATTTTTTCTTTTTTCTTTTTTTCTGAGACAGAGCCTTGCTCTGTCATGCAGGCTGGAGGGCATTGTTGCGATCTCAGCTCAGTGCAACCTCTGCCTCCCGCGTTCAGGCATTTCTGGTACTTCACCTGAATAGCTGGGATACAGGCGTGCACCACCACGCCTGGCCAATTTTTTTTTTTGCATTTTTAGTAGAGACAGGGTTTCACTGTGTTGGCCAAGCTGGTCTCGAACTCCTGACCTCAAGTGATCTGCCTGTCTCAGCCTCCCAAAGTGCTGTGATCACAGGCATGAGCCACCACCCCTGGTCTAAATAACTTCTTAAAAATAATATGTAATTATAACTTCAAATGTTATAGATGTAGAAGAAACCTATTTGAATCCCTGATTTTTCAGTGGCAAAAGTAACATCTCTCTGCTGTTTTTACAAAGAAAAAAAAAAAAAAAAGCTGATACCTATGCATATACAGGTATGGTGTAATATAATATGTACACAGAATACAATAAACATAATAACATATACCTATATCACACATGTCTATTAAACAGTACTGATCATTCATTCTATTACCACATGTTGAATGCCTATAATACACCAGGCACTCTTCTGGAGAAAATGACTTGACATCTAAGGTAACTAAAGATCTGACGTAACAAAGTCTATTTTATATGAACGTGATTGCTTTTAAATACCTTCTGGTAAAGAAAAACAATCCTAACATTTTGTATATGAAGGGTAGTGCAGACCCACTACGGGTTTTGACTCCAGATGGACCTGGTTTCAAATAACTATTGCGTCACTTACTAGATATGTGATTTATGTAAGTTACTTAGGTGATTTATGTAAGTTACTTTAAGTTCTTTAAAAAAAGAACTTACGTATGTTCTTGCATCTATGAAATGGAGACAATAATATAGATTTTTAGGGGGTGGTTGTTGCATGATAATTACATACACACACACACACATATAGCTTAACACCATACCTAACACACCCTTCGAAAGGTAGTTCTTACTGAATCTCATTGCTGTGATTCAGGAAATATGTACAATGACACTGTATTCGTTTTCTATTGCTTCACTAACAAATTACCACAAATATAACCACTTAAACAGAAGTTTATTACGATTTTATAGTTTTATAGATCATTAGTACAACACAAGTTTCACCAGGCTAAAATCAAAGGAACTGCACTTCTTTCTGCAGACTCTAGGGAGGATAAAATCCTGTTTTCTTCCCTTTTCCATCTGCTAGGGGCCACCTGCATTTCTTGGTTTGTGGCCTCTTTAATCTATTTTCAAAGCCAGCGACAATGGGTTGAGTCCTCTCATCACATCTCTCTGGCCACCAGAAAAACCAGAAAAGATTTTTTTGCTTTTAAAGATTCATACGATTGCACTGGACACACAAAGATAACTTAGGATAATCTCCCCTATCTCAAAGTCTGGAAACAACGACATCTGCTAAGTCCCTTTTGCCCTGCATGGTAGCACATTCACAGGTTTCAAAGATAAGAGCGTGCACATATTTAGACAGCACTATTTGACCTACTAACGACACCACGGGACCAACTGGAAGGGTCCTGTATTGTGGCAACAAGTGGCAGGAACTCAGATGTAACTATTGCTGCTGCTGGCATTGAACATTCCTAGAAACATGGAACTTAATGCTGAAGAAACTTTCCATTCTTCCTCTACCCACGTGAAATCGTGTTAGTGTAAATGCTATTAAGTTAGAAGCAATCATGCTCTGCGACTATCTTAAGAGAGCAGTGTGAAGTCAGAATTAAAAATATGCCCATTTATGTTGAAATCTTTGGGCTCTCTGACACTAGTTTCATGTCCCTAATCAATATATCCCATGGCTGTAACTACCTGGGGCTTTACTGTTTAACCATTTTACACTCTCTGTGAATGTTCTTCTCCACAGTGTATGTTCTGCTCAACAGTCTTAGCAAGACAGAACGACTGGTTTGGCAGCTTCATCTCAATTAAGCAAACGAATTATTCTAAATGGATCTACCTAAGTAGTTTGATCCTGCCACCATCTCACACGTTCTGTCTAACGAACAAAGACGTAATAAACAATTTAAGTACATCATTTGGCCACTATATTTAATTCCTTTCATCTTGTAAAGAAAATGACATATTTGCCATTTTAAAAAGCAATGAAATAGAGTGGAAATTTTGTTTTACCTAGTCTTAAAATCAAGGAATTTAATGCAACTTCATTAAAGCTGATGAATATTTTTGGTATATCTACAAAGTTAGGCACCAGGGCCTCAGTAGATGGACCACATTTGTTCACTGCACTCAAAGACGCTAAACTATAATGGAGGTAAAAACTCATAGATTCTACCATGCTAAACCCTCATTTAAACAATAAGGAACTGGATTCCGAAAGGTTTAAATGCAGCTGATTCCACCTTTGATGCATAATCCACCTTCATATTTCCCAAAGTAGAATTCATTAGCAAGATTGGGCTTCTGAGATTAGGGAGGTCAAGGCATTCAGCAGAACACTGACTCTAATTATCTTGGTAATCCAAGAGAGAAAAGTGGTGCAAAAGATATCAAGCACATTAATAATATTAGAGAAGCAATAATAGAAATAGTTAGAGCTCCCTTGTCAGACACATCAGGGCTTTCATCCCAGTCCAGTATGTTAGCTTGTGATCTTCACCAAACTGCTTGACCTTTCTAAGCCTCAGATACCTCATTTGCAAAGCATGGAGACATCATAGCATGGAGTATAAAAATGCAGACTTCTGGCTTCAGAATCACATGAGTTTGAATGTGATTCTGCCATCTTCAAGCTGGGTGATGTTGAGTTCATTCACCTCCTTTAATATTACTCTCACTGATATTGGAATAATACCCGCCTCAAAGGTATTATTAACTCCTTGTTACAAGGAGCAAATGGGGTACATAGAGCACTTAGGGCAGTGTCTGAGTAACAGCAAGCAGTCAGTAAATAGTAACAAGTGTCACTGCAAATTAATTTGATGATGCATTGTGAAGATTATTAATAAATGCAAACCAACTCCCTCATACATGACAATTGCTATGGTCTGATGTTTATGTCTTCTCAAGACTCATATGTTGAAATCCTCACTGCCAAGGTGATGGTCTTAAGAAGTGGAGCCTCTGGGAGGTGATTAAGTCATGATTTGGTTTAATGCCCTTGTTATACCAGCCTGAACGAACTATTAAAGCAATGTTGTGACTATCTACATTCTAATAGTAATTGTATATTTTTAAAGTCTCTTTAACCACAGACCCTATCCTCATGCCCCAGCAACTGAACGATTAATTTGTCCTCACTTCACAAAGTAGAAATTTGACTTTGGTAAGGTCCAAATGGTTCAGGATCAAATATTAAAGTAGGAATGAAGAAAGAATTCAAACTCAGTGACCCCTGGCTCTCTATTCACTGCTTTACCTGTTAAATTATATTACCTTGGCAGTTTAACAGTACACTGGAAACATTTTCGAGGAAGAATATTTATACACACAACTCTTGGCACCATAAATATTTGTCTGAATTTATCCTGCTCCAGGCCAATCAACACCTTATGAAACTTGTGATTTAAAAGGCTTGGATTTTTATTCATGCAATGTTAATATAATGGAAAACAATTCAGTATCTCCAGCAGGAATGATTTTACAGGCATTAAGCAGGTGGCAGACTACATAAACTTTACCTTTCTTGACATTTTAAAACAACTAATATAGTTTTAAAGCATGCACATTTTTGTGTCATTTAAATAGGAAAATTATTAATGATAAACAAAGGTTGTAAGAGACATAAATTTGAGGCATTTTGTTTACATTGAGTTAAGGACACATAAACTTTGATAAATGTTAGTGGAAGTTACCAACACACATTCCTTTCATAGCAATGGAAGACCTCTTTGTATAATTCCAAATAACCCTTCTAACTTGTGAAAAATGAATAAGGAACTGGAGTATATAGAACACCAAAGTATAATAAGAGCAGAAATAAGTGAGCTTACTCCAGTTTATTTCCGAGTTAAATACTAAGCAATAATTCCAAAAAAGTACATTTCATGAGGCTTATCTTTCACGGCACTTTTCTTCTGACCTAGCCCAAAGAGAATGCCCTCATTTTTTACTACTCATTCCCCCATAACAATTCCCTGGCTTCCTTCCTTACCTGCTGTGCTTTTGTAATGCTGTATTGAATTAGAACTATAATTAGTCAGCACCTACTCATTTACTCCAGGAGTATGTATTTAGCACCAGGTACCATTTGTGATAATAAACAAGAGCGCTGTCCCTGCTCTCCAAAAGCTTATAGTCCAGTGGGGAGAACACCAATTAAGCAGAAGGTTTCAAAACAGTGTGATAGCATCTGAGGCATGTAGTGTGGAAAGGGCTAAGGCTTAGGTAAACAGGGTGTTCTGGAACTGCATGGAGATAATGTACCTAAATAACTTCAAGGACTCAGACGCTAGACAGAGAGCACCTGTTGAGCAAGGCACTGTGTTGGGACATTGTAAAATATAAATTCAGCCCCTGCTGCCGAGAAAATTCACTGTAATTGGGAAGATGGAGGCCAAAGCTCTCTCCCCTTTTTTCCAGAACCAAACTGCCTCGTAGACATCTTCACTTGGATGTCCCACCAGAGCTAAAACTTATTAGATTCAATGCTTATTTGTTTTCTCCTCCAATCCCCAAACCGGATCCTCACCTCCAACATTCTCTGTCTTAGCAACTGCCCCAACCCATCCAGTTACTAAATTAGAATGAGAAGGAGCATTCCATGGCTCACTTCCTACTTCACCTCTTACTTCAAAAGCATAGGACAATGTTTGGGAGGGTGAGTAGTAACAAGACGGGAATAGTTCATAAAGGTTTCATGGGACAAGCTGAAAACTGTAGGCATTATCCTATAGACAATTCTGCCATTCAATCACTGCTAGCATTGCCTTGTCACATAGCTAAATGAAAGAATATATTTATAAGGCATTCTGTGAATTTTCATTAGTGATAAACAGGCTCTGATTAATTTTAATGTCTGGCTGGGAAACGGGGAGAAAATTTGTTAAATCATAAAATGCATTCTAAAGTCAAACATTAATGGGAAGGGATCATTATTTAAATTAAAAAATTCCGTGTGTGCATGTGAATATATACATATAAATAGCATATTCTAAAGCCAAATATTAATGGCAATAAAACTTTTTATAAGGAGCATACCAGATAATTCATATCAAATAGTATCTCTTGAAACTAATTATCTCTGTGGACCACAGAGACACAAGTTGAACATCCCTAGTCTGAAAATCTGAAATCCAAAATGTTCCAAAATCCCAAAACTATTTTCGGTAAACACAGCATTACGAGTGGAAAATTTCATACCTGACCTCATGTGATGGGTTGCAGTCAAAATTTTGTTTCATGCACAAAATTATTGCAAATCTTGTGTAAAATTACCTTCAGGCTATGTGTATAAGATGTATATGAAACACAAATAAATTTTGTGTTTAGACTTGGGTCCCATTGCCAAGATTTCTCATTATGTATATGTGTATATTCTAAAATACCCCCAAAAAACCTGAAATCTGAAACACTTCTGGTCCCAAGCATTTGGGATAAGGGATACTCAACCTGTAAAGGCTTATAAGCAAAGTTTTTGCATTGAATAGACCTCCACTGACATAGTGCCTGTGATATTCTTCTACTATGTGACCTTGGTCAAGTCATTTAACCTCTCTGAATCTCAATATCCTCACTTATAAAATGCATATATACCCAACCTGTCAGGTTTTTATGTGAGCATTAAATAATATAATTGAAGCATAAATATATGGTAATAATTCAACACATTATAACTACAACTAGACTCACTTCAAAGAGAAGCCAAGGAGAAAAATGGCATTTGCTTAGGAAGAGGTCATTTTAAAGCATCAACTGGCTTTTCAAGGGAGCAGCATTTAATAGCTGTATGACATATTCTAACAAGATGGTGGAAAATGATAAACTAAAAATGATCCAGATGCAAGCACTCAGAAATGCTGGATAAAATCCACCTAAATCCACAGTTGAAAGTCCAAGAACAGAAAGTACTCAGGAGTTAGAAACAAAAGAGAGTTGAAAAACTAAAGTAGTATGCGAATATACTGGCAGCTGTCCTTACCATGGATGATAGATGTGGTCAGCTTCCATAAACTTACAGCCTGGGTTTAAATACCATAAGTGACAAGAAATGAGGCCTTGGGACCAAACAGGAGGAGGAAGTTAGAACTAAAACCCCTACCGAAATCTGGAACCTGAAAATATTTCACTATTGATGACAAGTAGACTAAAGCAAAAATATACTCACATACAAAATAACAAGGAAGCTATGTCTCTGCCATGGGCTTAGGTAGGAAAAAAAAAAAAAAAAAAAGAGAGAGAGAATCTCCCCTGAAAATCAAAAACAACTGACCAGCACCTAGTGTGGGTTCGGGTTCAGAATTCTTCTACTAGTTTGTCTAGGAACTCCCAAGCCAAGGTATTAGCAACAATAGCAAAATCATTCCGAGCATTGATAGCTTGTAGGATATCTGGTAGAAGCAAAGCAAATCTACATTGGAGAACCATGAATTCCATCTAAGCTCACTACATACCTACAAGTACCCTAAAATTGCAATACTAAAAATATGTTTAAAGTTACTTTTAAATCTTCCATATGAGCAATGATTAGCAGGGACAGCCAAAAGGATTAGAATCCCACAAACTTCATATTATAAAAGACTCCGATAAACCCTTTGGAAATGAGCATGCTTAAAATTATTGAAAGAGAAATCAACTTCTAAAAAGAACAAGACATAATGGAAAAAGACTGGCTAGCTTTGAGAAAGAACAATTCAAACTTGTAACAGTAAAAAATATAATCATAGAAATTAAATCTTAATAGGCAGATGACATAGGAGATAAAACCAAATGTAAGGCACAATTGACAAATCAAAAGATAAGGAAAATACCTAAAATGTATCAAAGAGAGATAAGGAATTAGGAAAATAAAAAACAATTTAAGCATCAAAGAAAGCAAAATCAGATGTTCAAATATACAGCTCTTTGGAGTTCTGGATAGTGATAACAGAGGGAATGTAGAAATATTACTCAAAAATATAATGGCTGTGAATGTTACTAATTGATAATGTATTCAGGCTGTCATTCATGAGTCGAAAAGCAAAAGATCCTCTCAAGATTAATAGATGGGTGGGTAGATAATAAATGATAATAGATAAATAGATACATGAGTAGACAGGTAGATGATAGATAGATAGATAGATAAATAGATAGACAGATAGATAGACAGACAAATAATATTGAAACTGTAGAGTTACAGTCATAGAGAAAGTATTTAAAGAAACCAGAAAAAAAAAAAAAGATTTTTTACAAGGGATCAACAATAGACTGACAGCAAACTTCTGAACAATAAAAGACAGAAGACATTACATTTAAAAGCGAGAAGAAAGTAAACTGTTAACTTAGATTTCTCTATTTCCATAAGGTAAATAGTTCTATCTACTACTGGAAAAAGTGAACTGTATATTACATTTATTTCTTTGGAGAAACTTTCAATACGGACTATAACCTTATTTGACTACATAACATACATCCTTTTAAAAGGCAAAATAACTGAATAAAAATACAAAACAAGATCCCTTGCAGCTCTATGATTCATCAGTTTGGGGATTTCAAATTCAATACTTCATCTTTGAAGATGCTGATTTCTAAAGTGAGTTATTCTTCCAGGTCCCCTGTGCCTCAAAACAAACAAAAACTATGAACAAACAACGAATATGAAATCCCTCCTAGAGAGATTTAATTTAATTTGCACTTAAAATATTACATAAAACCAGCAGTGTACAGTAGTCATCACTAAGTTTTTTGTGGCGTAACTTTAATTGGTTCGAAAATCAAGGGCCACCAGATCTTGCTCTATGTGTAACATTAAAAAGTTGGAATTCATGGATTTCTTACATTTGACCCCCAAAAGATACGCCAGCTCTAAGTTATTAGGCTGTGCTGCTCTGTTTAAAAAACAAAAGCAGAAAAGCCAATTAAAACATCTTATTATTAAAGATTGTGAGATTTTGACCCTGAAAGGTATTTTTATCTTCCAGCTTGGTGAAATATTCCTAGTGGAATTCACAGGAAGTGGAGAGCCAGCTGGGAAGAAGGGAGCCTTTGAAGTGGCTGTGCCTGTGAGGGACCCTCAGCGTCAAGGGGCTGCAGAGCTCTGATATCCCATGGGTGCCTGAAAGAAGCTTTTTCCTCTGTTGATGAGTTCTCAGTCAGTTAGATACTTTCTGTCTTCACTAATAATTTTCATATTACAAATGTGATTACAGAGGTTTACATTTTTTTCCAAACCAAACAATTGGGTAAATTTCAATATAAACTCTTTCCAGTCTACTCATGTATAAGTATTTTAAACATTCTACATACCTTTAAAAGATATTTGGACTGCCTGATAAATAAGGTTAGCAATCTTAATGACTGCAGTTGAATATGTCTCTTACAAGAATGGAGATAACATTAATTCTTTCATATTGATTAAATCTTTAGCAATTTCCTAACCGTATTCAAAAATATATACTGTATGCCCAATAAAATCTGCAGATTAAGAAATTAAATATGTTTACATTGTGTTACTTCCTATTATTTTTCTTCATAAACTACAATGATATCTTTAATTTTATTTTTTTCAAGACATCAAAACAAGAAAGGAAAAAAAAACAATTTTAAAGAATGAAAATAGACCAGGCCTTCACATCCAGGTTAAACAGATATCTTTCTTCAGAACTACAAACAAATACATAAAACAGCCAAAAATCATCCTACTCACAAGCACCTTCAGACTATTACAAGAATTGAAAGGTAGCCAAAGATTTGTTCTCTGACAAGTACTCAAGTATTCTAACACTAACATGAAAGGATACGACAGTTACCCTCACAGGATGATGACTTTTGTTTCATAAACCATCTTAAACACTAAATTATTAAACTGAAACTTGGTTTTTAAATGATGAAATTAAAGTCACAGGTTCATATCCCAGAAAAGGTGAGTGGGAATAAGCCTGAATTGTGTGAGATCATTGGGTATGCAGCCGTGATTTCAGGGAAGCAGCATAGATGTTTTTCAGCTTGGGTTTAAGCTTGGAGTGAATGCCATGGCCTCCCTAGGCCTGTGTTGTCTTTCTTATCACTGCCGAGTGATCTCTGCATATAAGGGACAAGGAACAATAATAATAGCTAATGCTTACTGAATAGTGAATATAAACTGGCCTTATTTTAATCATTTTACATATACCACCTCATTTAGTCCTCATAAAAACCCTGAGGTAGGCAGTCTACCTCATGTACAGTTCCGTTCGACAGATAAGAAAAGAAAGGCAGAGCAGGGTTAATTTACTTGCCTGAAAATCACTGTTAGCAAGAGATGGGTGATTTGAATACAGGTACATTTATACATGCACACACAGAATCTGTGTGTGCATGCGTGTGTGTGCGAGTCTGTGTGTAAACACAGTAACATAAAACTTACTGTTCTAATCATTTTCAAGTATACAATTCAGTGACAATAAGTGCATTCACAACATTGTACAACCATTACCCCTATCAATTTCCACAACTTTTTCATCATCCCAAACAGAAACTCTCTACCTTTTAAGATGAATTAACCTTTCTCCCTCCCTCAGTCCCACAGCCTGTCTTTTTAACTACTTCCTTCTTTTGAGTAAATGAAGTAAAACTGAAACTCAGTAACAAAAACTGAGAAAGAAACAAACTAAAAATCATTTTGTCATCCCAAATCCTTAATAATGGAAAGTCTGAGGATGTATTTTAGGCAGAATAAAGATAATACCAGGGAGGAGGTCTGAGTATGAGAAGGGATCATAAGCAGAGATATCGTTAAATGTTTTATTAAATCTCAACAATATTGATTGAATAAAATAGTAGCATTCAATTTCTGTCTTTAAAGATCAGCAGAATTAAAATATCAAGAAACACCGTATGTAAATTAGAAAGGAAGTAAGATCAAAGTTAAAGCATTTTAAGGTTCTTGCAATTTTCAGGATGAAGGTAAATGTTTTGATACTTCTAGAAGAATAGACGCGGAACACACAGCTTCTAAACAAGTTGAGGAGAAAAAAGTAAAAGGAAAAAAAGACGGCCGGCACTGTGGCTCACGCCGTAATCCCAGAACTTTGGGAGGCCGAGACGGGTGGATCACAAGGTCAGGAGACTGAGACCATCCTGGCTAACACGGTGAAACCCCGTTTCTACTAAAAATACAAAAAATTAGCCAGGCGTGGTGGCGGGTGCCTGTAGTCCCAGCTACTTGGGAGGCTGAGGCTGGAGAAATGGCGTGAACCCGGGAGGCGGAGCTTACAGTGAGCCAAGATCATGCCACTGCACTCCAGCCTGGGCAACAGAGTGAGACTCAGTCTCTAAATAAATAAATCAATAAATAAATACACAAAAAATGAAAGAAACACACACACACAACAAAAAATACTTGACATAGGTATACTGATGCATAGAGTATAATATATATCATGAAATACCTACATTAGAGAAGTAGAAATGTTCAACATTAATAAGTTTAGTGTGCAACCCAGAAATTTAGAAAAAGAACAGAAAACCAAAAACAAAGAAGAGGAAAGAAACATTAAAAATAAAATCGTAACAATGAGAAGCGAAAACATACAATAGAATCAGCAATGCCAAAAATTAAGCCTTTGGACAGATTAATAATACAGAAAGACTTCTGGCTAGATCAATTGAAAGACAAATAGAAGACACAAAATAAAAAATATTTGTAATAAAAAGAGACATTACAGTACATGCTACAGAGATTTTAAAAAGGCGACAAGTTTTTAGGGGCAACAATAATGTCAAATATCTTGAAAATGTCGTCAAAATAGATATATCCTTTAAAAATATAAATTCCAAAATTTACTCAAAGAGCAGGTAAAAGTTTAGTAGTCTTAGAGCCATTAAAGAAATTAGTCAGCAGTTAAATATCTTCTCCAAAGGAGAACACTAGGCCAAATGGCTTTGTAGCAGATAATTCCAATCCTACACAAGTTTTCAGAGAATAGAAAAGTAATAGTCTCCTCAATACATTTCGAATGTAGTTCTCAAGCTTGAGATGGAGCGCTCAAGCTGTGATACCAAGGAAAAACAAGGAAAACAGTACTTACCAATCTTACTTATGAGCATAAATTCAACAAATTGAGCACAGCATTGTTTAAAAGTGTATATATGTCAAGACCCAGCTGGAATTATTTCAGAAACATAGGATTGAATTAATAATAATAAAGTATTAAAATCAGTTACTACTCTAAAAGAATAAAAAAGGAAAATTTTATTATTACCCCAATGGATACAAAAAAAGGGGGTTGATGAAATTCAGTATCACCCATAAAGAATCCAAGCAAGGAGACAGACAAGAAAATGGCAAGAGAGAAATTTCCTAACCTGAAAAAGAACATGTATAAAAATAGCATTAAAATAAATGCCACACTTAATGGCAAAACATTGAGAATATTTACTTTAAGATAAAGCAGCTTAATTACAAAGATATTCATTATTATCACTTCCATGGCAAAAAGGTAAAACAAAATAAAATTGCATCCATACTTTGTATCATACATAGACATTAACTTTAAATGGATTCAAGACTAAAACTCAGTTGTTGAAGACAGTTTATCTTCATGATTTCAGAATTGGGAAAGATTTCTTAAGACCCTGAAAGTTCCAACTATAAAGAAAAATATTAATAAACACAACTTCATTAAAACTTTAAACCTTTGCTCATCGAAAGATACTATAAAAGCAATAAAGAGCCATATAGTAGAAAAATATTTGCTCCATGTATAACTGACCAAGAATTAGTATTCATATATATAAAGAACTTCTACACGTTAATATGAAAAAGAAAATCCACTAAAAACATGGGCAAAAGACCTCTTCTGAAGTTTCAAACACAATCATGGAAGGAATCACACTTTATTGTGTAATCAGGATGTCACCTGGTCTCCTCACTACTTAAAATCTAAATTAGATTAATTCAAACACCCAAATGCATGGATTGTGGAAATTCAAAATCTTCCCTAATTATATTCAAATTCCTGGGAATGGAGAAGGTGAAGGTGTGCCTTAAATTCTCATAATCTCTTCTGATATGGTTTTCTTCCTCAGGTTGAATGTTTTACCCCTGCCCTGTGTCTCATAACTATTTTTATGTTTTCATCCTGGGGTCATCCCAAATACAGAACAAAGGTCCCTCTTCTATCCCATCTCCCAAAAGCTACAAAAATCAAGTCTATTAAGTGTAACAAAACTTCTACTGGAGATTTGGGGATCCCAAGGAGGGACAGATTTATGCCATGTAGCACTCCAGGCGTTAACCTTTCTGGCATCTCTGACACCCACCTCACTTCCAACACTACTTATCGGGTCCTACCCTCTCTTCTCCACCCGGCTCACAGAAGCAGAACTGTTCCTCCTTTACTTTCATTCCTGCCAACACCCATTCCCTCAGGGTCTCCCTGTCCTAGTGAATGTTGCATAAACAAAACAATACCGCCTGGAAAGGAGTTCCGAGGCAGCTGATAAGATAAAATATTTTCACCCTGCTGCATTTAAAAGAAACAGAAGTATGCCAGGATTTGTAATAAGTAATGATTCTTGTAAAGATATCTCATACATTGAGAATTTTGAGAGCACTCACATCTGTTGAAAACTGATTTGAGGCCGGGAGCGGTGTGGTTTACGCCTGTAATCCCAGCACTTTGGGAGGCCGAGGAGGGCGGATGACGAGGGTAGAAGATGGAGACCACGGTGAAACCGCGTCTCTACTAAAAATACAAAAAATAAGCTGGGCGTGGTGGCGGGCGCCTGTAGTCCCAGCTACTCGCGAGGCTGAGGCAGGAGAATGACGTGAACCCCGGGGGGCGGAGCTTGCAGTAAGCCGAGATGGCGCCGCTGCACTGCATCCTGGGGGACCCAGCGAGACTCCGTCTCAAAAAAAAAAAAAAAAAAGAAAATTGATTTGAAAGTTAAGTTTTATTAGACTGCACCTCTGCATGCTTCACTTTTGACTGTATTCTAACAAATTATCATTTGTCCAGACATATGTGTTTAATGTATCTAATTCTTCTATAACTTTCAATCAACCAGTCCGCCTATCATTGTATCATATAACTAAGGTGATTTATTTTAGATAAGAAATCTGCTTTACTTTTTTTTTTTTTTTTTTTTTTTTTTGAGACGGAGTCTTGCTCTGTGCCCCAGGCTGGAGTGCAGTGGCGCGATTTCTGCTCACTGCAAGCTCCGCCTCCCGGGTTCACGCCATTCTCCTGCCTCGGCCTCCCGAGTAGCTGGGACTACAGGCGCCCGCCACCACGCCCGGCTAATTTTCTTGTATTTTTAGTAGAGATGGGGTTTCACCGTGTTAGCCAGGATGGTCTCGATCTCCTGATCTCGTGATCCGCCCACCTCGGCCTCCCAAAGTGCTGGGATTACAGGCTTGAGCCACCGTGCCCGGCCAGAAATCTGCTTTACTTTTCAACAGCATTTAACACTCTTTGTTTTATGCAAACTTTATCAAGAGTATTTTTTCCATTAAAGAACATCTACATTTTAGGGTCAGCTGATGACTAGAATATTTTACAAGTAAATTTTAAAGTTGATGTTTTAAAATAAAACATACTCCATAGACAAATATCTTAAATCCATTTTCTTCATCCCCACGGCAAGCAATTGTCATGAATGTGACATCTAGCTTGGGTGCCACTAACTGTTCTTCTCCAAATAACAGCTAGTTAGGATCGGAAGTGGTGACCAAAGTGGTTCCCGACTCATAAATGTGATTGACAAGTTTCCTAAACCACTTCCTCTTCAGGTAATAATGTCTCTCGGTTTTGTGACTTTTTTTTTTTTTTATCTCACACGGCGTTGAAAATTATTCCCAAAATTAATTGACATTTCATTGATAAAAAAAAGAGCCAACTACCAAATTTTTAATAACAATTAAAAAGTGTTAACATTATTAACGCATGGAACAAAGCTAAACACACTCTTATTCCTTCAGTATCCCTCCTCTTCTTTGAATATTATTACTTTCTCGTTTTAGGCTTCCATATTTAAGAATTGACAGCTAGCAAAACTCACACATAAGTGTTTCTTTCCACAGTTCTCTAAGACTTCTCAAGCAGTTTTCACTTCACCATAATGACGTTTACAAATGTGACATGGAAACTTGGTTGGTAGTTCAAAGGAAAATTGATTTTTTTACTATGAGATTTTAAAACTTCACTTTATGAGGAGATTTTAACACCATCCATGTAGAGGGACAAAATCGCTACAGCCTAACAAGGTCCATAACAGTTACTTCTGACAAAACAAAAACAAGACCTCCTTGTCACCTTGTTTCACAGCTGCCAGGGTAATCATAAACCAAACTACTCAAGGTTTAGTTTGGAGGAACAAGACAGCTAACCTAAAATAAGTAATTAAAAATTAAGCCTCCAGCAATCCATTTTGAAAATTTCAAGTCTTCTAAATTCTAGTTAGGCAGGAAATATATTAAGAAGTCATGACCCTGGTAGAAATCAGGATTTCATTTCTTGACAGAAAAGTAGATGAAAATAGAAAAACTGAATCTTAAAGTGAAAAAAGTAAATCTCTCTTTTTCAAATATTTTAGCCTTATTTGTCTTTTTCTTAGCAGGTATCTTATCTAAGAATACAGAAAAAGGAGATTTGGAAACTACATATGAATACAGTTAAGATAATAGTTTGCCTCTTTCAGGATCTGAAAATGGCCCCTGACATTGGATGCAGCGATCATGCAAAGAATATATATGTATTTTTATTTTATATGAAACACATATACATTTATATCTTATATTAAAATAACTATATTTACAATTGTTACTAATTTTTTAATCTTAAAAATAGCCATGAATTTAGAAATGAATTCTATGATTTGCAACTAAATACTTTCAGTTTTCCAAAAGTATAATTGTTCTGAAAAGGCTATCTACTGTATAATATCAGCTAGATGGCATTGTGGAAAAAGCAAAAGTATGAAGACAGTAAGATGAGCAGTAGTTGGCAGAGGCTGGGAGGAGGGAGAGGGAGAGACAGAGACACATATATCCATAGGTGAAGCACAGAGAATATTTAAGGTGATACTGTATGATACTCTAATGGTTACTATATGGCGTTATGCATTTGTCAAAACCCATAGAACATACAACACCAAGGGTGAACCCTAATGGAGATTATAGACTTTGGGTGATAAAGAAATATAAATATATGTTCATCAATTGTGATACATGTACCATCTGGTGAGGGTCCTTGACGATGGGGAAGGCTGTGCATTTGCAGGGACAGGGAGTTAAATATGAACTCTGTACCTTCTGCTCAATTTTGCTGGGAATATAAAAGTGCTCCAAAAAATAGAAAAGTATAGTTGGCAACTAAGATAACAACATGGTAAGAGATGGCAGTTACTGCTCTACCAAACCACACATTAAGGAATCAAGAGTAATAGCAATAAATATTTTAAGAGGAACTATATATGACACTTCAGAAATAAAGGTTAGCCTCAAACGGAAATTCTTGTACAAAAACTTCATAACCATTTGATTGCATGCAAAACAAGAGCATTATAAAGGGGTACACATCTACACATATTCTGTTGTAAGAATAGAGGTTGCAAAAGAAGTGGGGCTTGTTCAGTGTGTTCAAGTTGCGAACAGATCTGTGCTTTAGCAACAAGACTTCCTCAACTGAAAATAGAACTTTTGATTTCAAGTTTGATCTATTCCTTTTTTCAATGATGCTGAGTCATTTCCTCTCTTTAGTCTTTCTCTGAAAAGCCAAAACTTTGAAGGGCTCAAAAACATGAAACGTCAGGTTGTCTGAGCCTTTCAGAACGTGCATGCTGTTCCAACACTCATCTGCATTTAGAAAAGAATATCAGCCCTGTTTGATTCGTTCTTGTGGAATGAGCCCATAATCTGGATTCATTTTTTTTTCAACTTTTGCACTCATTTTTAAGGTTATTTTCATGACACCCTCTTTACATAGCCATTTTAGGAATTACCATCTCTATTGTAAGGACCAAAAAGGAGGGTGTAGGCAACAACATCATCTGACTTGCCACCTAATGCCAAAGGACTATGTGGAAAATTAAAATTGGTGGCCACACTTATTTTGAGTCCCTGTGTATAAAAACATGGTAGCTTTTTCTTAGGTAGACAGCTAAAATTTTCATACATCCTCTCCATGATATTTCCTCAAAGAAATGCTCTGATATGCAGGAATTGTTTGCTACTTAATCTGTGCTGTCTTCCTTAGTATTCTGTACCCCCAAAATCTCTAAATAAGTTACTTTAAAGAAAAGAAAAAACTCAAAAAACAGACATTTCACCTTGTGTATTTATACATCTAAGCTTTCTTGTGTATGTAATGGCCTTTCAAGTCAATACAGAATGGAGATAAATTTAAAAGACTTTTTATTTCTAAAGAGATAATTACGGCCTGGCACAGCACTTTGGGAGGCCAAAGCGGGAGGATCACCTGAGGTCAGGAGTTCGAGACCAGCCTGGCCAGAATGCTGAAACCCCATCTCTACTAAAAATTCAAAAATTAGCCAGGCATGGTGGCATATGCCTGTAATCCCAGCTACTCCGGAGGCTGAGGCAGGAGAATTGCTTGAACCCAGGAGGTGGAGGTTGCAGTGAGCCGAGATCGTGCCACTGCACTCCAGCCTGGTCAACAGAGTAAGACTCTCTCTCTCAAAAAAAATAGCTAATTACAAAAAGAGAATAAGCCGAGCATCTCCTAATTTTCTCTGGGATTCAGAGATAGTTGGTGTATACCTATGAATATTTTCAGAGATGTTTAATTGGACTAAAGTTCTGAAAAACTTGGATGCCTAAAAGGCCAAGACTAGACAAATGCCATAAAGTGAATGAGGAATTTGACTGAATAGAAAAAGAAATTGTATATCATATGAGGGTAAATCTAATTTACAAGTGAGAAGTACTCAACAATGGCAGGTCCAAGTTCAGTTGAATCTCCTTTCTTCAAGATTTCTAACTATTGCACATAGACAGAAGAATGCTGCTTGTGAAACATTACTCAGTGAAAAAATACACATATCCTTAATAGAAAGAGCACTTTGAAAATTATGTTATTTTCATAAGAGCTTCATAAATACCTCATCCTATGATTTACAAAAGCACAAAAGGATCTAATGTCCTCTAGCCCAGTAGAAAGCAAGCTGACCTAAAGTTTACTATATAATATAAAATGTACATATAATTTCCTCTCTCCATTTTTGGTTGGCCAAGCTTTAAACAAGCTCCAAAGCCACTCAGTTCTACAAAAGAATATGCCTAAAATAAATGCTTCTATGTTTCCATGTATTCAAATATTTTAGGAAAAATAAATAAATAGTAGAAACAAATTATGTTTATCTGAGGACAGCAGCGCTGACAAGAGCAGGGGCAGATTGATGATCAAGATTCTCTTCCTATCGCCTACAATTATGATGGATGGCAGAGCTAAGCCACAAATCAAAGAGATACAATGCACTTTGCAGTATTTTTAAAAGTTATTCATCCCACTCTTTAAATTCCGAAAATGACAGAATATTTATTCTTTCATGAGATTATATTCACTGTGAAAATTCTCAAAGAAAAATAGTTCTTTGTTGCTACTGAAATGCTACTAGATGTATGTCAGTTTTCCCACTTCCCGTTTTCATGGGACTTAGTTTATGTGCCACCCGGATTCCTTACTGTCCTGAACTCTGCTTTTTAGTGAAGCCAGAAAAGACATTCAAAGAATAGATTCTAGGTCCCGTTGTTTTATTGTATTATAGAAAACAAAACAGGATAATTCAACTCGTTTCAAATCCCAGAAGTGGATCTCCCTTGCTAGAGGAGAGGTCGCCCCGAAGGATGTGATGAAATAGAGGTTTGTCCCCCTGACCCCATTTTTATTACATCAGCCCTGCTTTTGTTTTACTTACTGGGTTTCCATGTTTTTGCTTAAGGAATGGGTTCAGCTGCATCCAGCTTTTAAAGCCACTCTCTAAGAGAATTTGATCACCGCGTTTAAGCACATTTGGTCTGATGCTTTATTTTTATATCTATTTCTGCTGAGGAAAACAACAGTTGCTAGGTTGGCAATAGAAGTCAGGGGACTAAGTGAAAGAGTATGAATGATCTCCAATTTGCTAAATAGCTCAAAGTATTCATAGAGAAATTACAAAAATAGCAGGTGTAGACTGGGGAAACCCTCGACATCATTATAAAAAAGAAATGTCCTCATTGTCACTTTTGTAAGCCTGTTCTCTAGCTCTCCTTCTATTCACACAGGTCTTGATACCCACTATTTTGTATTTTCCCTTCTCAACCTTACACCCTTATACCAGTAGCTTACCTCATCTCAATCTGTTAGTATGTTGCTTTCTGCATTGGGAAAGCCTTATTTTTAAGGCATTGTCCTCCATTAATTAAAGGCAAAGGAGCATAATTTTCAGACATAGAAGAGATAAAATTCCTCTGAATTGAACTTTTAAGGAAGATTAACTTCGATACACTTTGCAAAGACTCTCAAAGTATAAAACATATCCGTTTATTTTTTAACAAATATTTGTTGTGCTTTTACTGAGATCCACATAGTCCTTTAAAAGAACACTCCAAGGAAACTTAAAATCACAAGGTGGAAGTAGGACTAGTGCAGGTGTGGCTTTCAGCCTTATAAACCCAGAATCTCAATTTCATCAGTTTACTCAGAAGCAGAGGGGCTTTACAAATGTAGAGCAAAGATCACAGGATTCTGAGTCCAAGACATAGGTTTGAGTTCGTGCTGCACAGCTTATTAGCTGTTTGTGCTCTTAAGCAAGTGACTTAATCCCCTAAGGAAAAAAAAAAAGTTGAGAAATAATACTTGTCTTGCAGGATTGTTGTGAAGATTAGATGAAATGGTGCATACAAAAGGGTTTTATATACTGTCCTAGGTTAAACATGTGTTGGTTAGATTTGCCTCTAGCTTGAGAGAGACTCCCTAAAGAAAAGGACTTCTACGTGCCAGTAGGCACCCAGCAGGGATTCCCTGTGGGCAACCTTTGAAGGCTGATAAGCATCTCTAACAGCTGCATAAGAGAATACAGGGACCAGCCAGAGGGCAAGGGTCATGCCCTTTGCCCTTTTGCTCTCAGCTCAAAGGACATCTGCCAAAGATCCCCTGCAGGGAAATTTAACTCTAAGGAGAGAGGCCCAGCAAACATTTTAAGAGATCATTACATGTTCTCTTATAGACCTATCCCTCCCTTTGCACACATAGTGTCTTGCCTGCGTCTTCCATCACCTGCTGAATTTAACATCCTCTAATACTCAGTAAAAGCCTCCATATTTTTCAGAGTCCATCTAGATTCTTCAGAGTTGTTCAGGTTTCTCCCTCTTCAGCATCTGCAGAGAACCCATTCTTGGCAACCTCCAACCCCTCTCCCCTAACACAGAGCTTTTTTAAAGCAGGAATCGTGGGTTCATCTCTGATCACTAAAGGTTATTCTACTCTGCAGTTTCTCTGAGACAACTGCTAAGGATACTCTCCTTTGAACCTGGAGTTCTCAAATGTAGTCCTTGTCCATAGCTAATCTGTATCAGAATCTCCTGAGATATTTTTTAAATTAAAGATACCTTGGTCTTTGCAATTTTGCTTCAATAGTTTTTTTTTTATTTTTTTTTTATTTTTTTATTATTAAAAATAGTTTTAAAGTAAGACCCTAGGGACTATATCAAAAATGTTTAACGTGGAAACTATTTTAAAACTCCCCAAGTAATTCTGATGCAGTTTATCCATGGACTGGCATTTGGACCCACTGAATTCAATTGCTGTAATTATCTTGATGAGGTTTAAATATTAAAACAACCACTTGGTGTTATTAAAATGTTTACAAATGCCTTCTTAGAATGGGTGAATTTTATTATTTTTTCTTTAGTGTATGATTTCTGCAGTTAGCTATCTTTCATATTATGTATTGAATATTCGTTATCAATTTCATTAAGAGTTCCTGTTGCTGACTTTGTTTTCAAATTGTCTAGTGTTTCTTACTACAGATTCAAATTGCCTATTGTGGTTATGAGAGTTGTATACCTTTCACTCACAAAATTGACCTAGAAATTCATTATGAGAATAACTGCATAAATGCTAGACAAGAAGCATGAATCTATTTCTTTCAGAAAAGAACCTCTTGCGTCTACTGACTGCTTCTCTGCTGAGATTCTGGCACTGGCATCTTCATAGAAGAATAAATAAATGTTTCAATGTAAGCAATAAGCCATCTCACGACAATAAAGAAGCAAACGAACGAAAACTCAAAAAGTTCTTTTGACACTCAGAGCTGATTTCCTCAATCACATTGGTTTTGAAAACAGAGAAATATATGCAGTATAACATTTAGAAAAGTGACTTTTTAAAACAAACCTGCCATATGCCACACACCCAAATAATTGTTGACCCTTTATAATACTTTTTATAATATTTGTTTTTATTGGTGGCTTTAGACATTTTTTTCATTGTTACTTCTATAGAATCAGGGATCTATTCTGAAACTAAAATAAAATGACTTGAAAAATAAAATATAACAAATTGTGTTGATAACAGATTTGAATTTTGAAAACAGCTAGGAGATATATGGCTTCAAGTCTGATGAAAAGTTGGGGAAAAATATAATTATATAGTAAAAATAATGTTTGGTCTAATTTTAATTTAGTTTTGAAGCCAATTGCCAACGTTTATTTCTAAAAAGTTTCAGAAAATGATACTACCAACTGAGCAAGAATAAAGCTTCCCATTTTATCATCTGATTTTGATAATATTTATTTGGATGTTTATCTGCTAGAAGGTATGTTTATGTGCTAGAAGGTGAGTAAAGTCCATAATGTTTCATAAACTTTGAGATAAATTATTAGTTTAATATTGGGCTTTTTAGCTACTTTAAACATTTATATAATTTCAAAATTAAACATATCTTTTAAAAAAAAGAAAAGAAACAGCTTTCCCAATTTGCATAAGTATAGCCAGAGCAACAGATGGCCACTGTCTGTTCTTCTCCCAGTCCTCCTCTCTACTTAGATTTTTTGTAGTGTTCAAAGCAGTTCTTCATTTGAGAGCAAGAATTTAGAAAAAGGAATATTCAAGGTGCTAACGAAAAGAACTACTTTCATGGAAAGCAGAAAGTTCTTGGCATGATAAAAATAAGCTCCTTAAGAGGCTCAGGAAACAGCATGGCATTTGAGGTGTATTATTGTTGGATGCACCAAGTGTGCATGAGATGTGGATAGTGGAAACGTGAAGGTGGGGAGGAACCGAGACCCTCTCCAGTCTCTGGATCCTATCCAACTTTGAGCAAAACTGAAAAGCAGACTAAAGCTTGTATGTGAAGCTCCTCTTTTCCCTGTTTAATGATCACATCCCATCTCCCAGTGACCCTTGTTAAAATATTAGCTAATAATTCTTAAGGAATACAAAGGAATCAACCCCAGCAAATTAGGCAATAAGTGAGCTGGGGATAAAAATGTTACCCCCTCAGTATGGGAATAATTTCACTACTGCCCCTTAAAGGCAGTCTTGAGATAGTTATTTTATTTTCTCTTGTTAGATATTACCCCGGAAGTATATTTGTGCCTTCCTGTGAGGTTCTTAAGGAGAAAACAGTGTTCCGAATCCAGAGAGAGAAAGCTGTGATGTCAAATCTGTGGCCCTTTCCTGACTTGGGAAGATGATACTGCCCAGAGAGGGCTTCACCCTCACTATCCAGGTTCACACCAGGCGGTGGCCACCGATTCTGCCTCACTGTGGTGTTTACTTATCCTGTTCCAGACACCCAAGATGTTTTCCCTGTACTGCCACACGAGTGGCATGGCAAGATTGTTTGTTAAACGTAGGCAGGGCATCATGGCTCACATCTGTAATCCTAGCGCTTTGGGAGGCCAAGAGAGGAGGGTCATTTGAGCCTAGGAGTTCGAGACCAACCTGGGTGATACGGTAAATTCCCATCTCTACAAAAAATACATAAATTAGCTGCGCGTGGTGGTGTGCACCTGTGGTCCCAGCTACTTGGGAGGATGAGGTGGGAGGATCATCCAGGCCTGGGGAGGCTGAGGCTGCAGTAAGCCATGATAGAGCCACTGAACTCCAGCCTGGGTAACAGAGTGAGACCTTGTCTCAAAAAAAAAAAAAAGTGACGAAGTGACACTGTTGTTAAAGAAACAATTATTTAGGCCGGGAGCGGTGGCTCACGTCTGTAATCCCAGCACTTTGGGAGGCCGAGGCAGGAGGATCATGAGGTTAGCAGATCGAGACCATCCTGGCTAACACGGTGAAATCCTGTCTCCATTAAAAAATACAAAAAATTAGCCAGGCGCAGTGGCGGGCGCCTCTAGGCCCAGCTACTAGGGAGGCTGCGGCAGGAGAATGGCGTGAACCCGGGAGGTGGAGCTTGCAGTGAGCCG